>NC_061094.1:72016929-72024429 GCF_015104395.2 Macrobrachium nipponense | reverse complement strand
TCGGAGAGGAAGGCCTCAGGTACAAACAAGATCAGGAATACCAGATGGTTAATTATCAAAAGTCAAAAATAAGGGATAATCCAGATTATCGGATATCACACGGTCACAAACTTAAACAGATTCTGACCCTAACCGAAATTACAAAGTATCTTTACAGTCCAAAACATGTAAAAACTGAATATATTAATTTTGTTGCTTATATTTGTCTACAACTTTTTCATTATGAAAGCATCAAGTTTAAATAAACAAGACTTAAATTTAGAACATTTCTATTATTTGACTTGATAAAACAAGATTCAATGATATTCCTTTTAACTGTGTCATTACATGGGACTAAGGCTCTTGCTTCTTGACTCCAGTTAATAGGATGGTCTAAATCTCTCATATGTACAAATATGCATTCGATATTTGCCCAGTTCTCACATAATATTGGATGTTTGCTTAAGGACGCTGTGGAAAGAGATTTGCCAAGTCTGTCCGTAATAGATTTTATCACATTTTTTGCAAGGAATTTCATATATGCAGCCTGGAAGATCTTTAGGAGAATTTTTGATTACTAAACTCTTGACATTAATATTACTGAAAACAACATTTATGTTAAAAAGCTTTAAAATTCTAGGAATATCTAAAAACCTTTCATCATAAGGTAATTTTAGAATGTTATGCTTACTAAATTCAAGTTTGTCATTAGCTGAATAAAATGTTTTTCTAGCTCTTTTCCATGCCACATCTACAAAGTCCTTGGGTATTTAAGTTTCAATGCAATATCATAAATAGTTTTAATTTCAGCGTCAATAAACTGCGGGCTACAGACACGTAAAGCCCTTAGGAACATCCCCAGAAAAACAGAGAATTTAACATTTTGATGGTGATTGGAGTAGTAATGAACAAAAGAGGCAATATTAGTTGATTTTCGAGACTGAAAAGGTGAAATTTCTATCATTTCTATGGACAGTTACATCAAGAAAATTCAAATTACAATTTCTTTCTTCCTCTACAGTAAATTTTATAGAAGGGACTAAATTATTGAGATTATTAAGGAATTCCTGGAGGTTTTCGTGAACTGGCCAAATACAGAATATATCATCCACGTATCTAAACCAAATAACTTTTTGGGGCAAAATTCTTGGTAAGAGTTTTGTCTCAAAAAATTCCATGTAAATATTGCTAAAGAACAGGAGATAAGGAATTACCCATGGCCATGCCAAACTTTTGTACAAAAAATTCCCCATTGAAACAAAATTTACTATCTTTGATACATAACCTTATGAGACTAATGAGATTTCTACACTTAAGGGAATGTCATGGACGCTCTAATTCCTCTTCCAAATATTCAAGTAAGTCATTCTACAGGCACTTTTGTAAATAAAGAGACAACATCAAAACTAACCATATTAAAATCATATTCAAATTTAAACTATTCAATTTGTTTATAAAATCAACATTGTTTTTAACATTCGTGTTAGAAATATTTTTCCTACCAAAGGAGTAAGAATTTTTTACAAGCCATTTAGATAAATTATACGAAACTGAGCCCACTGAACTAATGATTGGTCTGATAGGGTTATTGATTTTATGTGTCTTGACTAAACATACATGTAAGGTAGGGAGGCGCATTGCGGTGTAAACTGTTTAATTAAATGGTCCCGAAGCCCTTCAAAATGGATTTAATTTGTTTATTAAAATGGGAGTTAACTGTCTGTGTAGGGTCAGACCTCAGTTTCGTATAAGTATCAGTGTCATTTAGCAATGTCATTATTTTACTTATATAGTCACTTTTATTCATAATTACCACTGCATTAGATTTATCTGCTTTTGTCACCTTCACTGTTTCGTCTTCTTTAATTTTCTTAAACGCCTGGAGAAATCTCACGGGTACATTAGGGGGAGAAAAGGTTTACTCATAGCACCATACACAATACCTTTACAAATATTGATATCATCAGGGCATAGGTTTTGATTCAATTTTTCTAAATAACAAAAGGATTTTGAGATGTCGACACAGTCCAGGTTACCATTAAATACACCAAAGCTTAACCCATATCCCAAAGCCGCTGTCGTAACACTATCCACTGGTTTGTCAGATAAATTAATCATGAAGTCCAGTTGGCATGCTTAGTCCAGTCGCTTTCAGCAATAAGATTTTCAGCTTGACTTGGAGCTTCCTTTCAAGACGGTTGCAGCACTTTCTCAATTTTCCATAGCAATAATCCAGCATCCGATTCTTCCAATCGACAGGAACCGTCTGATTAAAGCTATACCGTCTGCTTCTAAGTGTACGGAACGCATCATCTACTTCCACTTTTGTGATGTCGATGTGTTTTCTGAAGTATGATGTGTTGAAACTCGTCGAAAGGTCGCTCTGCTAGGCGAAGAATTCTCACTGGTAAAATCGACTTGGGCATCACTTGCTCGTTCATGCACTTCCGTAGAAAGTTGAGTCGGAGTTTCAGTTTGTGAGCGATGATAAGAGCATTACAGAAGGATGTCACGAATAGAACACGGCTCGGAAAATTCAAAGAAAAGGCGTAGAAGTTGCGTGTGGTTTTCCATTATGCTTAAAAAATCACAGTAGATGCACGTGACTTCATAATAAGCGAATACCACGGGAAATGATAGACAGGAATCCAAGCTTTCTTTCGTCTTTATTCAGACATCGTCAAGGAGCTCCTAAAGTACAATCGGAGAGGAAGGCCTCAGGTACAAACAAGATCAGGAATACCAGATGGTTAATTATCAAAAGGGTAAAAATTAAAGGGATAATCCAGGATTATCGGATATCACACGGTCACAAACTTAAACAGATGTCCTTCGTACTCTCTTATCATCGCTCACAAATACTGGAAACTCCGACTCCACTTTCTGCTACGGAGTTGCCATGAACTGTGAGAACTGGGCAAATATCGAATGCATTATTTGTACATATGGAGAGATTTAGACCATCCTATTAACTGGAGTCAGCAAGAGCCTTAGTCCCATGTAATGACACAGTTAAAAGAATATCATGAATCTTG
This sequence comes from Macrobrachium nipponense, assembly GCF_015104395.2. Taxonomy (NCBI): domain Eukaryota; kingdom Metazoa; phylum Arthropoda; class Malacostraca; order Decapoda; family Palaemonidae; genus Macrobrachium; species Macrobrachium nipponense. The sequence goes on along the minus strand of NC_061094.1, from coordinate 72,021,415 downwards.
TTTTATCAAGTCAAATAATAGAAATGTTCTAAATTTAAGTCTTGGTTTTTATTTAAACTTGACTGCTTTCATAGTATGCAAAAAAGTTTGTTACGAAACAAATAGTAGCAACGAAAATTAATATATTCAGTTTTTGTTTTTACATTTTTTGGGTTTTTGGACTGTAAATGATACTTTGTAATTTCGGTTATGGGTCAGAATCTGTTTAAGTTTGTGACCGTGTGATATCCGATAATCCTGGATTATCCCTTTTAATTTTTACCCTTTTGATAATTAACCATCTGGTATTCCTGATCTTGTTTGTACCTGAGGCCTTCCTCTCCGATTGTACTTTAGTAGCTCCTTGACGATGTCTGAATAAAGACGAAAGCGCTTGGATTCCTGTCTATCATTTCCCGTGGTATTCGCTTATTTATGAAGTCACTGCATCTACTGTGATTTTTTAAGCATATATATATATATGTAATATATAATGATAAAAATATATTATTTTTCTCCATATATCTTCCACACATTCGTGAAAAGCTCCGAAAATGTCTTAACAGCCTCTCTCTCTCTCTCTCTCTCTCTCTCTCTCTCTCTCTCTCTCTCTCTCTCTCTCTCTCTCTCTGTCTGTCCAGGTGAAAATGTCGTGTAAGTCAGCTTAGGCCTAATTATGCACATAAATTTTTCATTCCCATCTTCTCATTAGCAGCGTTTCTGTCACTATTCCACTATACCTTACAATACACTGTAAATCACTCAAGCAGCCCATTAATCACCATACCAACCGTATATTCTCTCTCTCTCTCTCTCTCTCTCTCTCTCTCTCTCTCAAGCTATTGGTCTTTCGAATTTAGAAGCTTGTATGCATTGCAACAGAGGTTAGGTGTTGGCCATATACAAAATAATATTCTCTCTCTCTCTCACTCCCTCACACACTCTCTCTCTCTCTCTCTCTCTCTCTCTCTCTCTCTCTCTCAAGTTATAGGTCTATCGAGTCTAGAAGCCTTGCATGCATTACAACAGCTGTTACGTCCCTATAACCGAAAATGTAAACAAAAATGATAAAACGTCTCCTTGGTTTGTGTAACCAGAAAAAAAATACGTATTTCTTCATTCTCTTCTACCAGGATCAATTTTCTCTGTGGTCTCTGTAACCTCAAAAAGAAAGCGGGCCTAATTATTCATTCACTGACAAGATCCTAAAAATCCTGAAGGATCCTATCGTCAAGAAATAAAATAAAAAATACCCAGTTGGTCAAAATGACAAACAGACGAGAATGGTAACTTGAACAAGGCTGCGTTCAATAGCGTGCAAAGATTGGTTTGAAAACTGAAAAACCTGACTTGAAAAAAGCAATATTGTCTTCTTGAACGTCCACTGAAACACGGAGTATCTTTTTACATAATACGAGTGACGGATACAAATGACTGAATAGCAACGGGATACAGACTTCGAAAGATGAAATTCGTCCAGTAAATTTATATATTATGTCAGAAGCATATGACGTCACGAACCCCTTTTTAAAAGGACCAAAACAAAAAACATTTAGGGAATTTTCCCCCTTTTGGAAGGAGCAAAACAAAATACATTGGGGTGGGGAAATTGCCCCTTTGCTATTCAACACCCTAACCCCACCCCCCACAACCCTCACAGCCATCCCCATCCCCACCCCATCCCCCCGAATCCCCCCCCGTTACCCCCCCCCACCCCCCCCCCCCCCCCTTTCTTTCTGCTCTGGCCATCGACGCGAATAGGAAACCCCTCGTGGTGTTTTCCATTTTCCGGACGATTCGTTGCGTCCTCATTAGTGTCTGGGAGGCCATTCCTCCTCCTCCTCCTCCCCCTCCTCAGCCAAGTATCCCTGGGACCTAGGGGCGGGGTAAACGGGGGGCGTAGGACTTTTTATATGTCACTGCCCTCCCCCGCGGATCATGACTGCTATAGGTCCAGGTTAGGGAAGTGTTAAATATTTTTTTTTTTCAAACTTTCTTATCTCTCTCTCCCCTCTCTCTCTCTCTCTCTCTCTCTCTGTGAAATTTTGATGTTTATCTGTTGCATGGCAACTGTCCCTCCGCCACCTCCCCCCCCTAAATTCCATTTCGCTTGAGATCTTTTCCAACAAACCAGACACTCTCCTTATTGCATTGCCTTATTTTTCTTCTCCTTCGCCTTTTCCTTCTTCCCAGCTCTCATCTCCATTCTCATCACCCTCCCCCTCCCCCCACATTCACTATAGGCTTCTGTCTTCCTCCTCCTCCTCTCGTATCCGGTCCATTTCCCTCGGCCTCTCTCCCTTTCTTGGTCCTCTTTTGTGATGGGACGGTTTAGAAGTACGACACACAAAGGCTATATAGGACCTAAAGGAGGAATTGTGAGGCTCTCGGGAGCAGAGACCTCTTTCGGGGGCTTGTAGGACTCAGGGGCTTGTAGGATTCTGAGTTTGAAGGACCCGAAGTTTTTTTTTTTTTCCTTCTTCTTTTTTTGTTTGACGTAGGCTTTCTTTTATTTGGAAAACGAGACACTGCATTCTCATGTGGTATTTGATACATTTTCTTCCCCTGTTGGGAAACTCAGGTATTTTTGAAATTCAGATGTTTTTGTTTAAATGTAAGATTTTCTTCTTTTATAGTGTGTATTGTTTTCCTTGTTTGCAAGATTTTTTTTTGTGTACGTCAGTTTTTTTTGTTTGTAAATTCAAGATATTTTTGTGAAAATGTAAGATTTTCTTTGTTGTGTGGCCAATATTTCCTGATTTCCTGTGTTAATTCAGATATTTTTGTGAAAATGTTATATTTTTGTGTGTGTTTTTTTTTCCTGTTTGTAATTTCAGATCTTGTAGGGAATATGTAAGATTTTATTTGTAGTGTTTGAGTGTGTATGTGTATATGTGTTTTTTTCCCTCGTTTGTAATTTCAAATCTTTTGGTGAAATGTAATAATTTATATTTAGTGTGTGTGTGTGTTTGTATTTTTACCCCACCTGTTTGTAAATTCAGATATTTTTGTAAAACGTAAGATTTTCTCTTTTTTAAATTTTATCTATTTATTCATTTATTTATTTTTCTTACTTTTTTTCCATGTTTATGAATTCAGATATTTTTGCAAAACATAACAATTTCTCTTTTTTATTTTTTATTTATTTATTCATTTTTATTTATATTTCATTTTTTTGTGTGCTGTCCAAGCAATAAATTTCCTTTACCTAATCATCCATTAGGATAAATCCGTCTAAAGTGCTCTTCCCCCCTACTCATGTGACACTCTACAGGTGGTTGGTGAAGGGAAAAGGGTCCTTAGTGTGCTTTAAAATGTTCGTTTTAGACATTTAATACGAAATAACTTGCAGTTGGGTAAGGTCCTTAATATTCTTTAAAATGTTCGTTTTAGACATTTAATACGAAATAACTTGCAGTTGGGTAAGGTCCTTAATATTCTTTAAAATGTTCGTTTTTGACATTTTACGAAATAACTTGCAGTTTAGGTACGGGTCCTTAGTGTCTTTAAAAGTCGTTTTAGACATTTAATACGAAAATAATTGCAGTTGGGTAAGGTCCTTAATATTGCTTTAAAATGTTCGTTTTTGACATTTAATACGAAATAACTTGCAGTTGGGTAAGGTCCTTAATATTCTTTAAAATGTTCGTTTTAGACATTTAATACGAAATAACTTGCAGTTGGGTAAGGTCCTTAATATTCTTTAAAATGTTCGTTTTAGACATTTAATACGAAATAACTTGCAGTTGGGTAAGGTCCTTAATATTCTTTAAAATGTTCGTTTTTGACATTTAATACGAAATAACTTGCAGTTGGGTAAGGTCCTTAATATTCTTTAAAATGTTCGTTTTAGACATTTAATACGAAATAACTTGCAGTTGGGTTAAGGTCCTTAATATTCTTTAAAAGTTCGTTTTTTGATTTAAATACAAATAACTTGCAGTTGGGTAGGTCCTTAATATTCTTTAAAATGTTCGTTTTAGCATTTAACGAAAATTAACTTGCAGTTGGGTAGGTCCTTATATTCTTTAAAATTTCTTTTCAACTTTATACGAAATAAACTTGCAGTTGGGTAAGGTCCTTAAATATTCTTTAAAATGTTCGTTTTTGACATTTAATACGAAATAACTTGCAGTTGGGTAAGGTCCTTAATATTCTTTAAAATGTTCGTTTTAGACATTTAATACGAAATAACTTGCAGTTGGGTAAGGTCCTTAATATTCTTTAAAATGTTCGTTTTAGACATTTAATACGAAATAACTTGCAGTTGGGTAAACGTGACATCGTTTGCAAATGAAGAGGGTCCTTAAAATCTTAAGTTCTCACCAGAAAACGATCTGATACAGTGCTAGATTCTTCACTGAGTTTTGATCGTGTCTGATAGAATGGAAACTGCAATGTTAGTGCATTTTGCAATAACATGAAAAGACCCGACACGCTGTACTGAATACTGACTGCTGATCTTCTTTGATGGAATCCAAACTGTAAGATATTATTGCATTTTCCA
>NC_061094.1:71996929-72009429 GCF_015104395.2 Macrobrachium nipponense | reverse complement strand
AAATTAAATCTTGGGGTAATGTGAATGAAGAGGCCTAAAAAAACATGTCTAAAAAAAATAAATAAAAACACCTTGGTGCTCACGTCACCCAAGCCGATCACCGACGTTAATACACTGCCCAACTTCAACTTCAACGCAAAACCGAAGGAGGCAAAGCCATACATCAAAAAGAAACTTAAAAGGCAAACTTCTCGTAGCAAATTAACAAACTTACAATGAGTTACGGCCAGGGAGCTCCAACACGAAAGAGCCGAGGTGAAATGAAAATATCAAAGTCGCCATGGAACAACAAGGAGCTCAGTCTTATACGGTCTTGTGGTGTGAGGTGAAAATTGAACACTAAATTCGAGATAAATTCTATATGGTCTTGTGGTGTGAGGTGACAATTTAACACTAAATTCGAGCTAAATCATATATGGTCTTGTGATGTGATGTGACAATTTAACACTAAATTCGAGCTAAATCATATAAGGTCTTGTGGTGTGATGTGACAATTTAACACTAAATTCGAGCTAAATCTTATACGGTCTTGTTATGTGAGATGAGCAGGTAACACTAAATTCGACCTTAGTGTATTAATGAAGCATTTAATTAGTTTCCCAGGATCTCTGTCCGTGTGTCCATTCAAATTTTTTCAGCGTTTTTATTTTCTGTAACAGAAAACTATTGAGATGGCTATTTGTCTCTCCCGTCCGCACTTTCTCTGTTTGCCCTCAGATCCTAAAAACTCCTGAGGCTAGAGGACTGCAAATTGTTATGTTGATCATCCTCCCTCCAATCATCAAACATACCAAATTGCAGCCCTCTAGCCTCAGAAGTTTTTATTTTATTTAAGGTCAAAGTTAGCCAAGGATCGTGCATCTGGCAACGCTTTCCGGAGCCGTGGGACGCAACCTCACTCTACCGCATCAGGTGAACAACTGCCGTTCATAGTTGATGGTTTTGTACGGAAAACTCGATTGCACCTAAGAACCTTCGGGTTTTTTTGTTTTTTTTTTATGAATTTGTAAATTACGCTTCCTTCATTTAATCAAAAGTTGGCAACTGATAAGTTATTTCACTGCATGTTCGCAATTCTCATCTGAGTTCAATTATCATACGGTGAGGGTCAGGTGTTTCCTTAATAATTCTCCAATTATGTCATTCAGAACGGTCTTATATTTACTAATTTCTCTTCAAATAAATAATTAACCTCCTGATATGCCTTCAAGTAATATTTTCAGCATATTATAGGCTTCATTTTTCATCAGTCAAAAACTTAACTAACGTCGTATAAAGCCTTATTTTGTCATATAAATCCCTGTTTCGGAGAAACAAATCCACAGTTATGTATATGTACTTATATCTAAAATTAAAACCAGCAAGGATAGCTTTCGGGAATCTGTTCGGTTCCCCTTATTCTTGATAAGGAGAACCGAACAGATTCCCGAATGCTATCCTTACTGGTTTTAAATTTAAGTATATGTAACTTTACATAATTGTGGATTTGTTTCAACATTTGAAGACTCGTGCTACTATGAAGATATTTTAATCCCTGTTTTGTCAGAAATCAAATGATTCCCACAAAATATACATGTGCCCATTTTTAACCAATCCACCGGCTTCGAATAACCCAACCTTCGGCCACTAATTAAATAGTTTATTCGCTCCGCATGTAATCCTACTTTGTCATTTAATCAAAACATGTCAGATCAGCTTTGTACGAATGCTAATTTCGTCCGAGTAATGAAATATATATGTCATCAGCCCCAACGTCAGTTCTGTCTTTGTCCACTAATGAACATTTTTTCCGTCGAACTGGTGTCATTTTTGCGTCCTTCCTATTTCTGTACGTAATTTCAAGTTTTATTTGCCCAGATTTTTAGGTGCTTTACTACCACGATGAGATACAGTGTTTGGGAAACTATGATGCAACCTGGAATATAATGAAAAAATAAAGTATATTTACTGAGGTGATAAAAATGGAAATATATATTAAAAAAAGATACACGGAGGTGACAAATATGGACATAATTATATATATATATATATATATATATATATATATATATATATATATACTATATATATATATATATATATATTATATATAGCCTTTTTTTGTCACCTCAGTGTATGTATCTTTTTATATATATATTTCTACTGTTTAATATTTTAATTTCCGGACTAATATTTTACAGAATAGTTTCCATTTCAGAAATGACACTTCAGAGTATCTTTATATATATATATATATATATATATATATATATATATATATATATATATATTATATATATATATCATATATAATATATATATATATATATATATATATATATATATATATAGAAATTATATATACATATATATATATACTATATATATAATATATATATATATATATACTATATATATATATATATATATATATATAGATAGACACTGAGGTGACATTTCTGAAATAGAAACTTGTCTGCAAATATTAGGCCTGAAATTAAGATATTAAAACAATGGTCTCAGGGACAGTCCATGGAGTCCTTTACTTCAAACACTTGTCCTTGAACTTCTACTTATCACCAAGAATAATAAAAAAAAAACTATCGACTTTACCGCCAAACCAAATCATGCAACGACATCTATAACACAAAAGCATCCTCAACGCTGCAACAGATCGTCGTCATTATCATCTGTTATGCACACGACGCTTTGATTGCAAAAATAAACAAAAAAAACCATAAAAAAAAAAAAAAAAAAAAAAAAAAAAAAAGCTTACCGACCGTCAATCGAACAATGCAAACAGCGGCGTCACCACCACCACCAGCAGCAGTGCTTATTCCAGCGAACAACGAATGAATCATGATCGCATCACACAGCAGCAGCCAGACTGGCTTTGTGTGTGGCGGGCTTTGTGTCAGCGAGCGAGCGAGCGAGCCAACAAACGGTATATAGCGGCTAGCGCCGCGAATGACTGCTCGCTTTAGCGAAACATCATGAATGAGGGAACAGCCAAGAGCAGCAAAAGCAGCAAGCAAGCAGCCGTTCTCGCTCCACCGTCTATCAAATATTCATCCGCACGCAAGCACGCAAGCAATGGCGGATACGACGTCAAGTGTGTGTGTTTGTATATATATTTTCGAAGAAGAAGAAGGAATATATACTTCGTCTCATTATTCTCATAAGCTGTAAGTAATACAAATAAACGTCGCCTACAAGTTAAACGTTTACAAATTTACAACCATATTATCAGGACGTCAAGTGTGTGTATATATATATATATATATATATATATATATATATATATATATATATATATATATATATTATATATATATATATATATATATATATATATATATATATAAATGTATAACCATTTGGATTGAAGGCGATGTTTACTTGTGTTACTTACAACTTATGAGAATAGACGAGACGAAGTATATATTCCTTCTTCTTTGAGAATATATATATATATATATATATATATATATATATATATATATATATAATATATATATATATATATATATACGAAGAAGAAGGAATATACTTCGTCTCATTTGTTCTCAAAAGCTGTAAGTAACAAGTAAACAACGCCTTCAGTTTAAACGGTTATAAATTTATTACAACACTACCAGAGTTACAAATGCGATTAGGTTTCAGAATAATCACTCTGTAATTTAAACAGAAACTTCGGCTATTTATGAGCGAATGAAGAAGTATTGGACACAATAAAATATTTAAAATTCACCTCTCTAGTATAACGCCTCAATAAATAAAGCTATAAAGGGTCTTTTGAATAAATTTAACAAAGTATATTTGCGTGAAAAGGTATACATACCAATTACCAAGATTATTTCCTGGACACAATAAAATATTTAAAATTCACCTTTCGAGTATAACGCCTCAATATATAAAGCTATAAAGGGCATTTGAATAAATTTAACAAAGTATATTTGCATGAAAAGGTATACATACCAATTACCAAGATTATTCCCTAGTTTTCCTTTTCACTACACACAAACACGAAGAGTTTGGGTGAAAAAAAAAAAAAACTTAGTATGTGTCTGTTTGTTTAATATTTTAATTTCAGGCATGCATAATATTTACGGACAAGTTTCCATTTCAGAAATGTCACCTCAGTGTACCTTTTCTTTTATATATCTATATAGCCTAAGATCTTTATATCTATAGATAATAGATATATAATATCTATATAAATATATATAATATATATTTAAGTATTTGAATATATATGATATATATATTAATATATCTATATCTTATATTATAGATATATATATTCTAATATAATATATATAATTTCCGAAATTAATATATCTATGATAGTAAATAAGTATATATCTCCTCTATATACTATAATAATATATGTTAAACTAATATATATTTATCACTTTTTTCTAATGTACCGAAAGCAAGACAAATGCAAAACTAACGCACCATTGTAAAAATAATAAATAAAAAATAAAATGAAACTGTCATTACGCCTCGGATATACTGATTAATCTTTAATTGGGTTGGGGTTATCATAATTTCAGCACAAGATAGGTTTTTGGGTTAATGCCATTCACGAGTCGGAATTGGTTCAGCATTCCCACTCAATTGACGATACGAAAACCAATTCTGATTCCCTTCGCGGCATAATTTGGAACCGGCCGGTGAGTTTGGAATCGGCCGATGAATTCCTCACAATTCCGAGTCACGGGGGATTCCAGAGAGAAAGCAGCATTTGGCTTATTCATCAAGTCGTGGGGCTTGGTCCATTCACACCGATGAAATAGGTACCTTCTGGATAAACAATGAAGACTGACATGGTTTGGTCATGTCATGAGGAGAGAAGATGAACACGTATGTAAGAGGGCTATGTACATGGAGGTGGGGGTGGGGGGGCAGATGAGGGAGGGGAAGGCCAGTGTGGGGGCAGAAGAGGAGGAGCCAAGGTGGGGGGGGGGGGGCAGAAGAGGAGGGAGAGGAAGGCCACAGTTCAGGTGGAAAGGAAAAAGGGTCTAAGAGAACAAGATGTACAGGACAGAGGAAGATATATAGAAATGGGAAAAACTGAAGGCAAAGAAGAAGAAGAAGAAGTTGATAAACAAAGAGAGTGTTATCAACGAATTCGGTACAATGAACAAGCAAAATATGCGACGAAGTTTTCTTCGGTGCAATCGAGTTTTCTCGGTGGAATGCTGTTTGAGCCGCCGGCCATGAAACTTTCAGATATCATTACGAACCAGACATCGTTCGTGAAACACTCAAAATGAGTCAGAGTTAATGATTTCTGTGTTCCAAAGACAGTTCCCGCTAACAGGATGACGGACGAGTTCTGGTAAACAATGTGTACAGATTTGGAACCAGCTCGGATCATCAATTCCGGTGTCACTCTCACGCGTAGGCCTACCTACCCTTAACCATTAACCATTAAAACTGAAAACGATGGTCAAAGACAGGTTGCCGAGAGGTTTTGCTACAAAATGTGTGATGCTGGTCCATGAAAAAATATATACAGTCTAAGTATACGCACAAATTAACAAAAAGCTTATTCCTTTATATATATATATATAATATATATATATATAATATATATATATATATATATATATATATATATATATATAATATGGAGGCTGTTTAATCACAGAGGTGAGATGTAGTGGTCTGTTTGGTGTTACTCGGCTGTTTTAAAAAAAAATCCACGCTGGGATATTTTTTTCTATTTACAATTTTTTCCAATTTCTGAAAAAGTTTATTGTTTCTAACCATTGACTGCACCACTCAATGGCATAAAAAATACGTGTTCATAGTGTATATACTATGTATTACACTGCACCACTCAATAGCATAAAAAATACGTATTCATAATGCTTATACGTATTATACATGCATTTAAGCTACAAAAGTCCTTTAATATCGAATTCGCTCTAGCTCGGATTTAATATATTTTCATATATATGTTAACCGAAGGGGAATTTTTTAGTCGATAATAATTTCGTTCCTCTCGTGGAATCGAACCAGCGCCAAGCGGAGTGAGGAGAAATCAGGACTTCAGTGATGTTACCGACTCGGCAAATACCTTTCCATCATGAAACCCACGTTATGTATCTCATGTATCCCTAGGAATTTCTCAAACACGCCTCGATTAACCCATTACCTCCAGACAAACCAACCCTCAATGACCTTTCCATGGATGGAAACCTGAGCTGAAGAGATACAACACATCCCATTGTGGGAACTTCCCATCATGAATCCTACGTTATGTAGAATATCTCATGTATCCCTAGGAATTTCTCAAACACGCCTCGATTAACCCATTACCTCCAGACAGACCAACCCTCAATGACCTTTCCTGTGGATGGAAACTAGAGCTGAAGAGATACAACACATCTCATTGTGGGAACTTCTTCATATACAAGATATGTGACACATGGAATAAAATGCCACCAGAAGTTGTAAACAGCAGCAGTTTGGAAGAGTTTAAAAGAAAGCTAGAGAAAATCATTAAGAGGACACTTTGAATGAATAATAGTAAAAACCTGTTCCTAGAGATAAGTGAGCAAACGGTGTCTCCTCTTTGAGACACCCTAATCCTTGTAACTCCACACTGACCTTAACCACAACACCACCTAAGATTTTAAAAAGCGCGTCATTCTCCCCCATCAAGGTCCACCCACAGACCTTTCGACCTTTGCCCCTCCATCTGGTCCTGGTCTCAAAACCCAGCAGACTCACTCTAATGTGGTCCCTAGGGTCCCCCCCTGGGGGTCTCCCCACCCCTTGGGTTCCCCTACCATAGGCCCACCAGAGCCACAATCTAACCTCCTTGACCAGACCAGTCCAACAAACCATTTGGAAGACGTCACAATTACTTCTTTTATTCGCGAACACCTAATACGAGGAAGGGCAGAGAGAGAGAGAGAGAGAGAGAGAGAGAGAGAGAGAGAGAGAGAGAGAGAGAGAGAGGTTAGATGAAGGGTCCCATGATGCTGTTCGGATAGGATTACCATCTTCACAACAACAAGCCCTAAAATACTCCGAACTCTCTCTCTCTCTCTCTCTCTCTCTCTCTCAGTGTGGCTGTTTAAATGAATGTACACAACTTTTTCTCAATATCTTCATCGCTGTGGAACATTCCTGTTTTTTTCTTATTTGTTTAACCTTAGCATTTTTTCCTAGTCCTGATGACTGTTGTGTAACGCCTTTAACTAACAACCACTCAGGCCATCACTATTCTTTTTAATATATGATAGCGTTATGTTTTAATATGGTACCGTTTCCTGTGGAAACATTAAAGCTTCCTCATAGAAATGTCAAACAACATAAGGAAATCGCTCTTAGGCCTACGGAGACCAGCAGATGCTATCAGCTAACCTAGCCATCACCGTTTTGTAGACCTACATATTTCACAGGTAACAAATGATAAGACCAGTGTTGAATAACATTCAACAACTACCGCTGTTGCAAACTCATTTCCAAAACATTAATGGTCTTTATATATAATAAATGCGCAATACACGAAAGCGCTTGGTACCTGGTCTTTAATTTTTCACCTTTCATGTGGCTATTTACGTACATATTTGTCACGTGCTGTTTGGTGACTTATTGCTGCACAGACATATGTAAAACTAACGCAAATCTTAAAAGAAGACACAAAGGCAACTTCAGTACGTAATGTACGCAGATATACATACAAAAGAATTCCCTTCTGGTAAGTCAGCATGGGAGCATTTCCTGTCCCTCAAAAATTATATTCCAACGCCTTTTCACCGGCAGTACGAAGACATGGTAAGGCATGATTTGTACATACATGAATATATATATATCGAGAATACTGTATATATTACGTTAGGTCGAATATATATACAATCCTAAAATATATATATATATATATACTATATATATATATTATATATATATATATATATATATATATATATATACAGTACTACGAGAAAATACGAGTGATATAGACAGGTTATACTGAAACTGTGTGACCTTGAAAACAATACGCATTATACAAAAATGCGAATGAGCGAGTTCTGATTAAAATCTTCAGCGTAAGCCGGTTTTAAACGTTGTGTACTGTAGTATGCCTTACAGCGTTGCTCGATATCAACATGAAAAGTTGCTTTACGAGTATAGAATTAATGCAACACTGCGTGATAAAGTATATAACAGAATGTGGTTAATAAATACTGCGCCAAAAATATACAAAAATGGGTGTCCATAAAGTCCCACTACCATTCTGAGCAATAAATACTTGTAATGGTACTGGGACTTTATGGACACCTGTACAGTACATTATTCGTCATTTTTATATTTTCTGGAGTGAAATGAGAATCATCATGTATGAATCATACATTGTACATTACGGGCATTCATGAAGAGCCGTAAAATCTGCTTATTTTTCGTCCATGAATAATTATTATACATTATGTTTGCTTTGATGTCTATATGTTTTTAACCTGGTGTAATTAAAATAATTTAATTCAGTGTTCTAGAGAGTTAGAGGTTGTTTTCATTCATAAGTGAAGATGTCTTCAGAGCCTTTAAGTAACTGAAGAGACATCTTGAAGCCATTTCAGGAAAGGCAAAGACATCTGAAGCCATTTCAGGAAAAGGCAATGACATCCCTCAAGCCATTTTCACCAAAACTATTGAAAAATGCAAAGATATCATCAAGCCTTTTCATTAAAATGCAAAGATATCCTCAAGCCATTTCAGGAAAATGCAAAGACATCTTCAAACAACTTTAGAAAAATGCAAAGATATCATCAAGCCTTTTCATTAAAATGCAAAGACATCCTCAAGCCATTTCAAGAAAGACATCTTAAAGCAACTTTATAAAATGCAAAGATATCTTCAAGCGATTTTAGGAAAATACAAAGACATCTTCAAGCGATTTTAGGAAAATACAAAGACATCTTCAAGCGATTTTAGGAAAATACAAAGATATCTTCAAGCGATTTTTAGGAAAATACAAAAGATCTTTCAAGTGATTTTAGGAAAATACAAAAGATATCTTCGAGCGATTTTAGGAAAATACAAAGATATCTTCAAGCGATTTTAGGAAAATACAAAGACATCTTCAAGCGATTTTAGGAAAATACAAAGATATCTTCAAGCGATTTTAGGAAAATACAAAGACATCTTCAAGTGATTTTAGGAAAATACAAAGATATCTTCAAGCGATTTTAGGAAAATACAAAGACATCTTCAAGTGATTTTAGGAAAATACAAAGACATCTTCAAGCGATTTTAGGAAAATACAAAGACATCTTCAAGCGATTTTAGGAAAATACAAAGACATCTTCAAGCGATTTTAGGAAATTACAAAGACATCTTCAAGCAACTTTAGAAAAAAGCAAAGACATCTTCGGCCGACTTCAGGGAAATCCTTTATCCGCTATTACGTCGAAGCTCCGCAAACAAGTCGCTTTTGACAGCACCTTGGAACCACCCACCAAGAAACTTGAAAATTTATTATCGATCCGAAGGTCAGAGCCTGAGGACACTAAGCATAACGTCAAATACAAAATCACTCAACAATCTACTATTAGCAAAGATTCCACAACAAAATAACTTGTGGAGTAAATACCCACAACGGTGTAGATATAAATATATATCAGAAATATATACACATACGTTTGTATAGCCTAAAGACACTAAGCATAACATCAAAAACAAAATCATTAGACAATCTACTATTAGCAAAGATTTCACGTCAAAATAACTTGTGGAGTAGATACCCACAATGTATGTATACATACATTTGTGTATAAATATATATATATAATATATATATATATATATATATATATATATATATATATATATATATATATATATATATAATACACACACACAAAATTAGGCACTACATTATTTAGCTGACAAAATGTAGCGCCTAATTTTGTGAAATTTAAGGTGCATAAAACCTCCACTCTATCATTCAGAATTTTATATATATATATATATATATATATATATATATATATATATTATATATATATATATATATATATATATATATAGTATATATAAATAATGTAAATATAAACTTGTAATCTATCAATTTCGTTGCTTGTTGCTTCAAAACAAACTTGGACATTGAACAAAGTGAAACCTTCACAGACAAATTCCGCCTGGCCATCAAAACAAAAAAGTCTTTCCACGAGCTGAAGTTCTTTGCACATACAGCAAAAAAAAAAAAAAAAAACAAAAAGAAAAAAAAAAAAAAAAAACTTTAGACCACAGGAAACTGGTCACCAGTACGTGCTCAATTATCACCGAAGAATTACGAGTGGGTTTTACGATGATTGACAGCCATGGACGTCATCCCAGAACTAATATTGTCTAACTCACTCTTCTATCACAACTCTTGATTCTTAAAAGTTATAATACTTACAAAGGAATGATGTCTAAATACATTGACTTTCAAGTATCCAGGGCCATTAAAAGTTTGATACGTTAATATTTTCACAGGAATTCAGAAATGGAGTGTAAACATGTACACACTTCACACGTAATATTTTTCATTGGAATTCAGAAATGAAGTGTAAACACGTAAACACTTCACTCGAAGCATTGAACTTATATATGAATACTAATGTATACCTAACCTTTTTGGTGGACTAAATTATAACTGTGTATAACAAGCTATAACTCAAAATATGAAATTTATGGAAATTTCATTTCTATAACCCGTCAGTCAACAGCTATCACGTGAGTGTGTTCGTAATTCAGAGGCTGAGATTAGTCTTACTTCGTCCTTAAAAAAAAATAAAATAAAATTTAAAAAATTATTCTACTTCATTTTAAACTATATTTGTTAACGAACATCACTTCTTTTGGTTGTTTTCTCATACTTACATATTAATAATTCGATATCCGTTTCCTTACGAACTTTTTCAATTACTTATTTTCTCTAATACAAGCCCTTCACTGCAAAACTTTCACCAACTTTCTTCTCTTCCCGTCCTCCTAGACTACTTCATTCCTTCAAAATACTGAAAGGCGTAACAAAAGTAGACAGTAACCTATTTACGTTAAACGAAAACCAGACAAGCAATAATGGATGGAAACTAGAATTGAAGAGATACAACACATCCCACTGTGGGAACTTCTTTACATACTAGATATGTGACACGTGGAATAAACTGCCACCAGAAGTCGTAAACAGCAGCAGTGTGGTAGAGGAGACAAAATCATTAGGAGGACACTGTGAATGAACAGTGGAACCTGCTCCTCGATATAAGTGAGCAAACGATGTCTCCTCTAAGGATGGATTAACAAGTCTCTGAGACATCCTAATCCATGTATCTACTTCATTCCTTCTCCAGTATCCTTCTACGCGTCCTCCTTTCTATCCAAAACATTGAACCCTTTCCCTTCACTAAACCTCGTATTACATCAAGTCGTGCACTTCACTTATTCTCGCTTCCTTTGACTCGAAGAGCATTACCTGGTGATTCAGTGACCTCGTCCTTGAACTTCTCATAATCCACGTTCGCGGTTCGCTACTCCTCTCTCACTCCCCGCCGTCCCATCTCAGTGCATTATAAAAATTTCTTTTTATTCCCACTCACCCAACCCATAATTCTCAGTCCTTTATTACAAAAATCACTGGTTTTACTTATAAGCATTGTCGCATTTTAGGTTTATGTAAAAGGAAACTATTGAGATGGCTTTGTCTGTCCGTCCGCACTTTTTCTGCCCACCCTCAATCTTCAAAACTACTGAGGCTAGAGGGCTGCAAATTGGTATGTTCATCATCCACCTTCCAATCATCAAACATAGCAAATTGCATCCATTTAACCTCGGTAGTTTTTATGTTATTTAAGGTTGAAGGCGTGCAAATTGGTATGTTGCTCATCCACCCTCCAATCATCAGACGCACCAAATCGCAGCCCTCTAGCCTCAGTAGTTTTGATTTTATTTTAGGTTTAAAGTTAGCCATAATCGGCGCATTTCTTACTTGTTTGATACTTCTCTTTTTTCTTTGATACCAATTAAGACAGATTCGATCCTGGAAACCTGTTTTATTTTCAATCTTCTTCAATTCTAAGACAATAATTACACACTCAATTTACCATTCAAATCACTCAGTACAACCACCCTTTCTTCTTGATACAAAATAAACCAGATTTAAACAATCTTCTTCATTTCTAGACAATAATTACAAGCTCAAATTACCATTCAAATCACTAGGCATAACCACCCTTTCTTCTTGATGCAAAATAAAAGATTTAAACAATCTTCTTCATTTCTAGACAATAATTACGGGCTCAAATCACCATTTAAATCCCTCAGCACAACCACCCTTTCTTCCTGATACAAAATAAAACAGATTTAAACAATCTTCATATCTAGTCTATAATTACACACTCAAATCACCATTTTTATTCCTCCTGCTACTCTCAGCAACAGCAACACGATCCAACGACTAACACATTTACGATCCTTCACACATCAACCAGTCTTCCTAACACAACAAGAGCCCCTCA
>NC_061094.1:71981929-71984429 GCF_015104395.2 Macrobrachium nipponense | reverse complement strand
TAATATATTATATATATATATATTAAGATATAATATATAATATAATAGATATATTATATATATATATATATATAGATTATATATATAATATATATCTATATATTATATAATATTAAATAATATTCTATATATATATATACGGTGTGTGATATATATAAGTATATCTATATATTATATAATCTATATATTATTATATATATTATATATAATATGAGATATATATAATTATATATTAATTATATTATATATATATCTAATGATATATATATCTATATATTATAATATATAATATTTATATATTATCTTATATCTATAATAATTCTATATAGATATATATATATGTATAAATGTATATATATATAAATATGTATATGTATATATATTATATGTATTATATCTTATATATGTATATATTGTATATATATAGATATATGTATATATATTGTATATATATATATATATATATATATAGATTATATATATATATTATATATAGAAATAATAAATATATATATATATAATATATATATAATATTATATATTACATATATATCTATATGATATATATATATATATATATATTATATATATATATTATATATATATATATATATATTTATATATCTAGTATATATATATATATAAATCTACTATCCTATATATATATGCTATATGTTACAGTATATATATTATATATATATATATATATGTATATCTATGATATATATATATATATATGGTATATATATATGATATATATAAATATATATATATATAGATTATATATAATATATATATATAAAAATAAAAATTATATATATATATATAATATATATATAATAATATATATATACATATATATGATATATATATATATATTATTATTATATATCATATATATATATATATATATCTATATATATTTATATATGCTTTAGATTCATCACGGCGATGAAATCAATCTGTCACCTATCATTCGAAAACATTTAGTTAAGAATACGATAGTTCAGTTAAGAATATAATCTTACATTTTTCTGAAAAACATTTTAACTGACTAGACGCCATGTAGTAAATCTTAACTGTCCTGGAACTTCCAGACTGTGTATTTCAACTCACGTAAAATATGTTTCCAATTTCGCACTGTATTGTAGTTTGGTTAAGGATATAATCTTACAGTTTTTCTTAAAAAAAAAATACTGATTTAGTAAATCATAACTGTCAACTCACGTAGGTTCAAAATATTTTTCCAATTTCGCATTGTATTGTAGTTTGGCTAAGGGTATAATCTTACATTTTTCCTTAAAAAAAAAAAATTACTAGCTGTCCTGGAACCGCCAGACATCAACATTCATTTCATTACGATACAGGCTATTTAAGAAATAATGATAATTTCACATTTCTCTCTAACAAGATTATATTAAAAAAATACCTTTCTTTTTCGTATTTTAGCGCTTTTCCACTTATGGTCATAACCAAGACTGCAACAGCAGTTCGCTACCAGTTCTGGGCCGCAACTTTCTTTAATTAAAGTCAACTGTTTCTGTTTTTATTATTATTATTATTATTTTTTTTTTTTACATTACTGACGCGTTCGAGTTTCTCGACCGCATATCTTAATTAACATCAACGGGGCCATTTCCAAAGCTTCTCAGAGTGAGTGAATTTAATGATGCTCTCTGGGAACTAGTGATACAAGAAAATATTATATATATATATAGATATATATATATATATATTATATATATTATATATATTATTAATATATATATGTATATATATATATATATATATATTTTAGAATATATACATATATATAAATATATATATAATGATATAATAATATTATATATATATAATATAATATATATATATAATATATGTATGTAATCCTAATGTATCGCATGTAGCACCACGAATGAACACGTACTTGAGAATATCCTTAAATCCACGGTGGTAAGATAACTGAAAAAGGGACTTGGAACAAGAGTACTTTCGTAGTATATATTCTACATTTTCAAGAATATATTACGAAGAAAGTACTTGTTCCAAGTCCCTGTTTCACTTACCTTTCTACCGTGGATTTAAGAATATGTATGTATATATATATATATATATATATATTATCATATATATATATACATATATACATATATACATGTACATGCATATATATATATATAAATAAACAAAACTTAGTTATTTTTAAACAAAAAGCATTACCTGTTTCCTCCTCAAACTCTTTAATGGCCTATGTACTCAACCGATTCATGTTACAGTCAATAAAACACCGTTCAACCCCCCATTTAACACACTAATTCAGAACCCTTTTTAAAAATCTCCTCTAATTAAACAGCTGTTAAGAGCTGCAGATAATCTCTCGTAGCTCTGGGTGCCTCCCATTATCAGAATTAAACGTTGAAATCAACACTCTTAAAATCAAGATTTTTCTTAGACTTTTCTCTCAGCTATAGTCTCGCTTAGCCTTTTTCCTTAATGAAAG
>NC_061094.1:71929429-71976929 GCF_015104395.2 Macrobrachium nipponense | reverse complement strand
TGATGAATACCTATTAAAGCCACTTGAATTATACTTATTTCATCATACTGCACCACCAATCGATACCCATTTCTCTGGAACCTTTCCCTAACCTAGGCGTACCTTACACATCAAGGTCAGCCACTGAATTATAATTTTTTCATCATACTGCAGCACCAATCGATACCCACTTCTCTGGAACCTTTCCCTAACCTAGGCATACCTTACACATCATGGTCAGCCACTGAATAATAACTATTTCATCATACTGCATCACCAATCGATACCCATTTCTCTGGAACCTTTCCCTAACCTAGGCGTACCTTACACATCAAGGTCAGCCACTAAATTATACTTCTATATAAATATCAAGAGTTTTCCCTGGAACCTTTCCCTAACCTAGGCATACCTTACACATCATGGTCAGCCACTGAATTATATTCTTTATATCATACAACAGCATCTTACTTGTAATTCTATATCAATACCAAGAGTTTTTTAAGTCTTCAACTTCTTAATTACCTCATTACATACTCAATGGTCATTTATGCAAATATTTTACATTTCCATATAACCCTTCACTCTCTCTTCTCTATCTCTCATTCACAAAATTTAATAAATCTCCCAAATTCTCCAACACCTAAGACACCAGACTTTAATCTCTTTATCAATCTTCTCATCTGTCCATTAGCATTTAAGACACTGTTCAGAGAGCATTAACCTGTCCATTTGCGTTCAATTTCCTCTGTTACAACATCCTTAAATGTTACGTGAATTCTCTCCTTTTCTATCCCGCTCTTCTTAGATTTAATCATTCTTTCTCCACAGAACCGCTGCAGGATCCTTATATCTATAGCAGTTGTACCTCTCATCATCATCATCTCTATTATCATTTCTCGTTAACCCAAACTTCTCATTTCCCTTTGTCATCAAGCATGTCGTATTTCGTCCTCATTTTCGTGGGCCAATACCCTCAAGCGTTCGCCATTGTCCGACAGACCTCCTCATTTAACTCTTTTGACTAGGCAATTCTCATTTCCTTCTCTTCAAACTCACTTAAGACACATTTACAATTGCATTCTGAACCAATCTCCTCTTACTGCTAGTACCCTTTACGATGGCTGGGTGGTCTGAGTCACTGTCCCTGGTTTCTACACTAGTATGCCATTGTTCGACTCCTAGTCGGTGCGCAAGCACTTACCAATTTTAACTCCCCTTGGGTGATAGTTATTAGCGATTCCCAAGGTAGAGTGTGAATTCGATATATATATATATATATATATATATATATATATATATATATATATATATATATATATATAGTAGGTATGTGCCTATGTGTGAGCAAGCACGTTATGTATGAATGACAAATATATGAAATACATACTACCTAGGGGGGAGAGTCTGCCCCCCCCCCCCCAACACACACATCATGAATTCGTAATTTATTTTCGTACAGAAACCAAAATTAATTTCACATACCGGTTCTGCCTGTCAACCAGCGTAATTCGAAATACACAGCATTTGCAATAAAAATCTGATTTTCGGAGTGACATAATGTGCTTTGTCAACTTCACCACACAGCTATTTGTAGTTCGACAGTTTTGTAATACGTTTTGGGAACATAAATATGCCCTCTGCACATGAATACTATGTATGTACTATGATGTATAATATCTATGGATATGTATAATACATATATATACATATATATATATATATATATATATATATATATATATATATATATATGAGAGAGAGAGAGAGAGAGAGAGAGAGAGAGAGCCTTATTACCTATTCCCTACAAGACATTTCTCAAATATTAAGGCCAGAAACAAACCGCCCCCCCCCCCCTTTAATATCGTATTCACCTCCTCTTTGGAATAACTTGATCCCGAAGGAATTATATATATATATATATATATATATATATATATATATATATATATATATATATATATATATATATATATATATATATAAAACGCTCCTAATCTGAACTAGATTTAACCCATGCCGTCTTGAGTATGTCATTACATCCACGCTGATATCAAGATGTAGCAGACATGAATTATGACATATCAACAAAACAACTTCTAAAAAGATTTCGTCATTTTGAAATGAAGATTTAGTTGGCAGGACTGAGTTAGAAGTGATGCCATACGGAACAAGCCCACCACCACAGGGGCCACAGAATTGAAAAAGTAAATCTTCTAAAGAATATTATAGTCTTCAGTCGAAAGAAAGCAATGAGAAACTCAAGAATCCAATAACAATTCCAGTAACTTACTTACAGTCCATCAACTATAATTCTCATTACTAACTTTCCTCGAAAACGGAGAACCCCGAACATACATAACTTATCCCGTTCCAACTGGCAACAAATCCGGATCGCCGAGTCTTAGAATAACTCTGCCGCCAAACGTTCCCGGGATTTCTGGAATTCATGGGTCTAATACCATCGCCATTACGCAGTCCTGCTTTTAAAGGGGAAGGCTTAATGCTTAGAAGCCCCGACTGCTGGGCATCAGACCCTACTATTCCAGACGCCCAAAGTGGCACTGGTCTGTTTTTAACTTTATGACTTTTTTACTTTATTTTTTTCAGTTTCAGGTGATTCTTCAATTAACCTGTAACTTTTTATTTTTTTTTTTAGTTTCCAGGTGATTCTTCAATTAACTTTTAACTGTTTTCATTATTTTTTTAAAGTTCCAGGTGATTGTTCTATTAACCTCACAATTTCTGGCTACATACACAATATTATTATTATTATTATTATTATTATTATTATTATTATTATTATTATTATTATTATTATATTATTCAGTGGATGAAATCTATTGACATTTTAATATACTATATATATATATCTATATATATATATATATATATATATTATATATATATATATATATATATATATATATGTGTGTGTGTGTACTGAATCTCAGTTCCTTCCTTTCTATTCAGGCCTGTCGCAAGAACACACAGTGAAATCTTTCTTATCCCATTTGGAAAATCCAATACATAAAAAAAAAAAACCTGACGCTCGCAAAAAAAAAAAAAAAAAAAAAAAAAAAAAAAAAAAAAAAAAAAAAAAAAAAGCTGAATAGGAGACTACAACTTTACCGTTCCAAGACTCGACAATGTCCTCTGCCAAATCCTCCACTGACCACCCTTTGTTTGTTTGGGAAAGCCCAGTAACCCCAACCCACCACCCGCAACCCCCCCGCCCCTCGGGACCGACAGCTTTTTGGGCGAGAGAGGAGAGCCAGCCCGGGGGGAGAACCGCTCCCTGTCGCCCCCTGTTTCCGAAGCAGGAAACGAAAACCCGCCCCATCCCGAAGTTATTTTGAAGATAGAGAGATTAACTGAAAATATTATGGTGGTTTATACAGACATTTTTTTTATCTTATCTGGTCCTTATCCGGTGGTCTTCATTTTAATAAGGACTTGCATCTTCTGGAGATAATCTCTATCATTAACATAATATAATAATAATAATAATAATAATAATAATAATAATAATAATAATAATATTACATCTTCAAGTGAGAATCTTTGTCTCTACTATGTCGCCAGTAATGTAATAATAATAATAATAATAATAATAATAATAATAATAATAATAATAATAATAATAATAATAATATTAAAGAAAATGCCAAACTGGAAAGTCCCAGGTCCCGATGAAGTCCATGGATACTGGCTCAAAAGCTTCAAGGCCCTACACCCAGGAATAGCAGAACAACTCCAGCATTGTATCTCAAATCACCA
Source organism: Macrobrachium nipponense (assembly GCF_015104395.2). Lineage (NCBI taxonomy): Eukaryota > Metazoa > Arthropoda > Malacostraca > Decapoda > Palaemonidae > Macrobrachium > Macrobrachium nipponense. The sequence continues at coordinate 71,973,173 of NC_061094.1, read as the reverse complement.
TGCACCCAAATGGATGACCACAGGAAGGACATCCTTCGTACAAAAAGACAAGAGTAAGGGAAATATAGCCAGTAACTACAGGCCTATCACCTGCCTACCAATAATGTGGAAGTTACTAACAGGTATCATCAGTGAAAGGCTATACAACTACCTAGAGGAGACAACACCATCCCCCACCAACAGAAAGGCTGCAGAGGGAAGTGTAGGGGCACAAAAGACCAGCTCCTGATAGACAAAATGGTAATGAAGAACAGTAGGAGAAGGAAAACCAACCTAAGCATGGCATGGATAGACTATAAGAAAGCCTTCGACATGATACCACACACATGGCTAATAGAATGCCTGAAAATATATGGGGCAGAGGAAAACACCATCAGCTTCCTCAAAAATACAATGCGCAACTGAAATACAATACTTACAAGCTCTGGAATAAGACTAGCAGAGGTTAATATCAGGAGAAGGATCTTCCAGGGCGACTCACTGTCCCCACTACTCTTCGTAGTAGCCATGATTCCCATGACAAAAGTACTACAGAAGTACATCAAGGAAATAGATACCCTAATCCAGACTGTAAGGATTGTATCTGGGGACATCAGGATGGAGTTTGGAATAGAAAAATGCGCCTTAGTCAACATACAAAAGGGCAAAGTAACAAGAACTGAAGGGATAAAGCTACCAGATGGGAGCAACATCAAACACATAGATGAGACTGGATATAAATACCTGGGAATAATGGAAGGAGGGGAATAAAACACCAAGAGATGAAGGACACGATCAGGAAAGAATACTCAAGGCGATACTCAAGTCAAAACTCATCGTCGGAAATATGATAAAAGCCATAAACACATGGGAAGTGCCAGTAATCAGATACAGCGCAGGAATAGTGGAATGGACGAAGGCAGAACTCCGCAGCATAGATCAGAAAACCAGGAAACATATGACAATACACAAAGCACTACACCCAAGAGCAAATACGGACAGACTATACATAATACGAAAGGAAGGAGGGAGAGGACTACTAAGCATAGAGGACTGCGTCAACATCGAGAACAGAGCACTGGGGCAATATCTGAAAACCAGTGAAGACGAGTGGCTAAAGAGTGCATGGGAAGAAGGACTAATAAAAGTAGACGAAGACCCAGAAATATACAGAGACAGGAGAATGACAAACAGAACAGAGGACTGGCACAACAAACCAATGCATGGACAATACATGAGACAGACTAAAGAACTAGCCAGCGATGACACGTGGCAATGGCTACAGAGGGGAGAGCTAAAGAAGGAAACTGAAGGAATGATAACAGCGGCACAAGATCAGGCCCTAAGAACCAGATATGTTCAAAGAACGATAGACGGAAATAACATCTCTCCCATATGTAGGAAGTGCAATACGAAAAATGAAACCATAAACCACATAGCAATCGAATGTCCGGCACTTGCACAGAACCAGTACAAAAAGAGGCATGATTCAGTGGCAAAAGCCCTCCACTGGAGCCTGTGCAAGAAACATCAGCTACCTTGCAGTAATAAGTGGTACGAACACCAACCTGAAGGAGTGATAGAAAACGAACAGGCAAAGATCCTCTGGGACTATGGTATCAGAACAGATAGGGTGATACGTGCAAATAGACCAGACGTGACGTTGATTGACAAAATCAAGAAGAAAGTATCACTCATAGATGTCGCAATACCATGGGACACCAGAATTGAAGAGAAAGAGAGAGAAAAAATGGATAAGTATCAAGATCTGAAAATAGATATAAGAAGGATATGGGATATGCCAGTGGAAATCGTACCCATAATCATAGGAGCACTAGGCACGATCCCAAGATCCCTGAAAAGGAATCTAGAAAAACTAGAGGCTGAAGTAGCTCCAGGACTCATGCAGAAGAGTGTGATCCTAGAAACGGCGCACATAGTAAGAAAAGTGATGGGACTCCTAAGGAGGTAGGATGCAACCCGGAACCCCACACTATAAATACCACCCAGTCGAATTGGAGGACTGTGATAGAGCAAAAAAAAAAAAAAAAAAAAAAAAAAAAAAAAAAAAAAAAAATAATAATACAGGAACATAAATATTCACGGAACATTTACACAACCATAACACATTAGTAAATGCTCAGACGAAATTAAAACTCTTCAAGCTAACATACTAGAATAATAAGTGTAATAATAATAATAATAATAATAATAATAATAATAATAAATTGGGGACTTCAGAAACTGTAAGTAACTTTATTCATTCTAAACTTCCAGTGGATATTACAAAAACATTTTTTTAAGAATTAGTTATTAATAGAAATACTAAAAATAATAAAAAATGAATGAGATAAATTCATAATGGAATTCATTAGTTTGAATTTATTAAATTTATCTTTCTTTTTATTTGTGAATCACCTTAGAATGTCTCACGTTTATAATTAGCCGCACTGCACTGCCTCATCTGTAAATCTGTACCTTAACGAAAGACTCGAAGTAAAAAAAAAAAAAAAAAAACTTTAATAAAAAAAAAAAACCTACACAAAAGTTATAGACTCAAAAGAACCACTTGAGTCCCCCGACCGGCAACGCTGAAAAAGTTCGAAAGTCTATATAGACTTTCCTGAGTTTAGGTCAACACAGGCGATCCTAGACTTGACTACACCACTTCAAGTCTAATTTGACTCCGGAGCAACGTTTCCCATCTCCCATCTCTCTCTCTCTCTCTCTCTCTCTCTCTCTCTCACCTAGTCCATTAATACTCAAGTTTTACTTCGCTATAGTACATTCAATTCAAAGTTTTAGCCTTCAAAATAATACTTCCTTTAACTCTATATTCCCGACGCCTCAATCAGGAATCAGTATCTAAAACCTATTTATAACATAAAGGAATCATTATACCATTCCCGTCCTAATTCCTCTTTCGGCACTCGCTCTTGCTACACATTGGCCTATAGGCCTACTAAATAAATGTCTTACTTTCATCAATAAGCCATTTCCCATAAGATGTTGTTGAATCCCGGGGTTGTGAAATGCAGTTCTTATCGCCCCATTCATACGTAACTGATGATTCTTGCTCACATTCCAGTTCAGAAATTATTTATCGTCGGAAAAAAAACCGCGAATAGGCGAATTTCCCGCAAACAAGGTCCAGAGAGAAATCCGCGAATCCTAGGGTAAGCAGAAGGTCCAGAGAGAAACCCGCGAATCCTAGGGTAAACAGAAGGCTATTCAACATCGTATCGAACTCCTTGTACACACTGCGTCACTCACCTCAACCCTACACTACTCTCTCTGGCCTCCTGGGTGTAACATATACACAAGACACCTCATCAAAAATTCTTCACATTTTAATCGATACACCAATTCCCAAATTAATATCGATACATTACAGCTCAAAGGAGGATTCCCAGGCTACGAAATGGTGCCGTTCTTTAAATCAATAGACCAATTCCCAAATTAATATCGTTACATTTCAGCTAAAAGGAGTATTCCCAAGCTATGAAATGGCACCGTTCTTTGAATCAATAGACCAATTCCCAAATTAATATTGATGTATTTCAATTCAAAGGAGAATTCCCAAGCTACGAAATGGCACTGTTCTTTAAATCAATACACCAATTCCCAAATTGATATCGATACATTTCAGTTCAAAGGAGAATTCCCAAGCTACGAAATGTAATATTGATACATTTAAGCTTAAAGTAGAATTCCCAACCCAAGCTACGAAATGGCACCATTCTTTAAATCAATACACCAATTCCCAAATTGATATCGATACATTTCAGTTCAAAGGAGAATTCCCAAGCTACGAAATGGCACAGTTTTTTAACTCAATACATCAATTCCCAAATTAATATTGATACATTTCAGCTTAAAGGAGAATTCCCAAGCTACGAAATGGCACCATTCTGTTAATCAACACACCAATTCCCAAATTAATATCGATACATTTCAAGTTCAAAGGAGAATTCCCAAGCTACGAAATGGACTTACACCAATTCCCAAATTAATATTGATACATTTCAGCTTAAAGGAGAATTCCCAAGCTACGAAATGGCACCATTCTTTAATTCAATACACCAATTCCCAAGTTAATATCGATACATTTCAAGTTCAAAGGAGAATTCCCAAGCTACGAAATGGCACCGTTTTTTTATTCAATACACCAATTCCCAAGTCAATATCGATACATTTCAAGTTCAAAGGAGAATTCCCAAGCTACGAAATGGCACCATTCTTTAATTCAATACACCGATTCCCAAGTCAATATCGATACATTTCAAGTTCAAAGGAGAATTCCCAAGCTACGAAATGGCACAGTTCGCACCAAACACCGAGGTCTGGAGATCCATTCTCGGTCCCAGAAGGTTGAAGGTCAGCCTGGGCGCGTATATATAATAACATTACGCTGTCAGTGATTATTCCAATCGCACCACAATTACGGATCGTACTCGAGAGAAACTTCGCACCATCGCGATGACTCTCGCTTTTGTCGTTAATAAAGTGACAAGACAATGACAGGAATCAATTCGCGGGTGTCGTCTGCGATGTTGTCATTCCTCTTCCTTATTTCTCTCTCTGATGATAGGGAGTTGGGGACGCAAGAAACAGCCCAGTGAGAGAGAGAGAGAGAGAGAGAGAGAGAGAGAGAGAGAGAGAGAGAGAGAGAGAGAGAGAGAGTATTTTGTATGATACAGCCATCGAGTAAAAGGCAAACTAGTCAGCAAATGTCGCAAAGTATACGAAACCCCTCATAAAATATAATGCTGCTGTTCAAAATATACAACACCCCTCAGGAAATTACAATCAAAATATACAAACCTCTCAAGAAATTACTATGGTGCTGTTCAAAATATAAGAAACTCCTCAGGAAATTACAATAGTGCTGTTCGAAATATACAAAAGCAATCAGGAAAATACAATTAAAATATACAAACCCCTCAGGAAAATACAATGCTGCTGTTCAAAATATACAAAACCAATCAGGAAATTACAATTAAAATATACAAACCCCTCAAGAAAATACAATGCAGCTGTTCAGAATATACAAAACCCCTCAGGAAAATACTATTATGCTGTTCAGAGTATACAAAGCACCTCGAGAAAATACCATTCTGCTGTTCAAAATATACAAAACCAATCAGGAAATTACAATTGAAATATACAAACCCCTCAAGAAAATACAATGCTGCTGTTCAGAATATACTAAACCCCTCAGGAAAATACAATACTGCTGTTCAAAATATACAAAACCCCTCAGGAAGATGCAACGCTGCTTCCAAAATATATAAAACCCCTCAGGAAGATACAACGTTGCTGTTCAAAATATACAAAACCCCTCAGGAAAATACAACGTTGCTGTTCAAAATATACAAAACCCCTCAGGAAGATACAACGCTGCTGTTCAAAATATACAAAACCCCTCAGGAAAATACAACACTGCTGTTCAAAATATACAAAACCCCTCAGGAAAAAAATTACTGCTGTTCAAAATACCTATACATTTCTTTTTAAGCTTCTTAGGAGTTAACCAAACAGCTACAGATTACCTCTGCACACGAACTAAATCCATAACCTAAACCTGAATATTTATAACCCTCACAACCACCATTCCAGGGAAAGTATATTTGACAAGAGGGGAGGACCTGGGGGGGAGGGTGTCAGGGGGCGGGATCAACTCAAAGGGATCGGAAGTACTTCAAGCGGAAACATTTAAGGTTCTTAAAATGTTTGTATGGCAAACCATTGAATCGACTTTTAGTTAAATGTCCCCCCCCCCACCCCACACACCCTATATAAACACTATGGGAACTCTCTCTCTCTCTCTCTCTCTCTGTGAGAGTTTGCGTGTGTATAAATATATATATATAGTATATATATATATAATATAATATATATATATTTATATATATATATATATATAGAGGAGAGAGATGAGAGATGAACGAGAGAGAGAGATGAGAGAGAGAGAGAGAGAGATTTAAGTTATATTTAATTTATTTGGTTTTCCTGGTAATATACCATGAATGACAAATAACGACATACTTTTGAGTGAAATTAATATAGCTCATTATCGCTCGCAATTCGAGTTTGATTACAATTAATGTCTGTACCAAGTTTATACCGAATTATTCTGGCTGAGAAGCACTTATGGTATGTGAATGTAATTTTATTCTCTCGCGTGAAAATGAATTACGAATTGTAAATGTAATTGTGGAATGTTTCCTCTCTCTCTCTCTCTCTCTCTCTCTCTCTCTCTCTCTCTCCTTCTGGTAGATTCCACCACTGAAAGAGATTCCACCATTGAGAAAATAAAGTTAGAGAGAGAGAAGGGCAGATCAAATGGTTACGGAGAGAGAGAGAGAGAGAGAGAGAGAGAGAGAGAGAGAGAGAGAGAGAGAGAGAGAGATTCGTAGTCGAATAGAATATAGAATTTAGCCTTAATGGCCAAGCGCTGAGCCCTACGAGGTCATTCAACTCTGAAAGGGAAACTGACAGTAAGGTGGTTCGAAAGGTGTAACAGGAGGAAAACTTCAAAGCAGTTGCACTATGAATCAACTGTTAGGATGAGTTGGAGGAAAGTCAGATGGAAGAGAATATGAACGGAGGTACAGTAAAAATGAATGATGGAGGTTGCAGCTAGGTGCACTGACGGTACTATGGTAGATTCCCTTACGACGCTCCTAATTGGCTATTGATAAGCCAATCACAGGGCTGGAAACTCTCATTCTCTCTCGAAAATTCACGTAGGCAGGATGTATGTTCCATCTCTCCTGAGGTATACGTCTTTCAGGAGAGGTGGAACATATATCCTGCCTATGTGAACTCTCGAAAGAGACTGAGAGTTTCCAGCCGTGTGATTGGCTTATCAACAGCCAATCAGGAGCGTCGTAAGGGACTGGCCTTAGGCATCAAATGCACGGTTGATGTGAATCTACTATACCAGACCCCCTACTTGAGTGACATTTCACACGATGACGTAAGTTGAATAAAGGATTCGTCGTGGAAATAAATTTCTACTTTATACAGATAAAATACACAAAGAACCTAAATACAGAACAAACAGGGACGCTTCCTACGCCCTCATTAGCATTTAAATGAAGTCGTACCCTTTTTTTTTCTAATATCGGTATACTAATCATTTCATCGATTCAAAAACGAAAACAAAATCCATCATTCTACGTGACTGACAACAGATAATTAAACTATTATTATCGAAATAGTTTAAGCAGACTACTGAGCTGACTATCAGCTCTCACAAGCCTGGCAGGTAGGATCTGGATGAAATAGGAACCAGCGTAAAGTTAAGGTCACAGAAAATATATCTATCTTTCGGTGGTCTCGGTATAATGCTGTATGAGTCGCGGCCCCTGAAACTTTCAACCACGGCCCGATGGTGGCCTGGCCTTATATCGTTGAGAGACGCACGATTATGGCTAACTTTAAACTGAAATAAAATAAAATAAAAAACTACAAGGTCACAAAAAATATATCTATCTTTCGGTGGTCTCAGTATAATGCTGTATGAGTCGCGGCCCGTGAAACTTTCAACCACGGCCCGATGGTGGCCTGGCCTTATATCGTTGAGAGACGCACGATTATGGCTAACTTTAAACTTAAATAAATAAAAAAAAACTACAAGGTCACAGAAAAGAGATCTATTTTTCGGTGGTCTCGGTATTATGCTGCCTGAGCCGCGACCCGTGAAACTTTCAACCACGGACTGATGGTGGCCTGGCTTTATATCGTTGCCAGACGCACGAATATAGCTAACTTTAACCTTAAGTAAAATAGAAAAAACTACAAGGTCACAGAAAATAGATCTATCTTTATCTTTGGCTGGTCTCGGTATAATGCTGTATGAGCCGAGGCCCGTGAAACGTTCAACCACGGACTGATGGTGGCTTGACCTTATATAGTTGCCAGACGTACGGTTACGGCTAACTTTAACCTTACATAAAATAAAAACTACAGAGGATACAGGGCTGCAATTTGGTATGTTTGACGATTGGAGGATGGAAGATTAACGTACCAATTTGCAGCCCTCTAGCCTCAGTAGTTTTTTTTTATCTTTTAAGATATGAGTGCGTCATTTGTTAAATAAAAATAAAGGAAAAAATTATGACAATTTTAAATTACATCAATTCCAAATAACTATACAACGTTTAGCCTCGCGACATCAATGTGTCATAAATTCAATTCATTCCGCGGTTCTTTCAAACCACCTGGAATATACAACAGAGAAAATGAAATATAACCCTTTATTTCAAATGCAGCTCATACAGGTATACCTGTATTTAACTAAGGAAAACGTCGAGGACGAAGTCGTAAGAGTGTAACCTGTAACTTTTTGAGTTTTGTAAATAAAAGAGAGAGAGAGAGAGAGAGAGAGAGAGAGAGAGCCTTTCGCTCACGACCGGTTGACGCTGCTGAAAAGTTCGAATGGCCATATAGGCTTACTTGGGTTAAAGTCAACACAGCCAATCCGATCTCTGGCTAAAACCACTTCAAGTCTATTTATCTCCCAAACCACGGACTCTCTCTCTCTCTCTCTCTCTCTCTCTCTCTCTCTCTCTCTCTCTCAAAACTCGCGGCTCTCACAGTCATGCAACAAACATTCGATCTGCAGCCCAGGACAGGAAACAAGTGTATTTGGGCGTTTCCCCAAAACATGTTCATTGAAATATACGAACAAGGACTGGTCTTTAGAATCACGAAAAAGAACATGTTCTTAAATAGAAGAAGGACAGGTCCTTTGAAGTCCACGAAAATAGACCAGTCCTTGAGATTTACGAACAAGGACAGGTCATTGAAATCTACGAACAAGGACCGGTCCTTGAAATCTACGAACAAGGATCAGTCCTTAGAATCAAGAAAAGGAACATGTCCTTATATCGACGAAGGACAGGTCCTTGAAGTCCACGAACAAGGACCGGTCCTTGAAATCCAAGAATAAGGACAGCTCCTTGGAGTCACGAAAAAGTACAGCTCTTTGAAATCCACCAACAAGGATCCATGAACACGAGCAAGGGCAGCAGGGCCTGGAAATTCACAAATCATGGACCGGTCCTTGAAATCACGGGCAAGGACCGTACTTGGAGACAAGGAGAAGTCGAAATTTCGAACCTACAAGACCAAGGACTCGACAAAAAAAAAAAAAAAAAAAAAAAAAAAAAAAAAAAAAAACACGCGCTAAGCTTTAGAAAACCATTTAACACTAAAGTTTTTTTTTTTAAATCAATACGCGCGCCTGCGCGCCTCAACCCAACGACATATGAGGGAGAGAGAGACACAAGGCAATATTTTCCTACCCCTACCCCCAACCCCCCTCCAAGCGGTCACGGTCTTAAGGAGATGTAAACACGACAGGAGAAGAATAAAGGACTTCTCTCATCACTGAGAGAGAGAGAGAGAATATTGCTCCTCGTCTTTAATCTCTCTCTCTCGAAGAAAGAAGAAGAAGAAGAAGAAGGATAACTTCTCATCAAAGAGAGAGATACTGCTCATCTGAAACCACCGTCACCTCCCACCTCTCTCTCTCTCTCTCTCTCTCTCTCTCTCTCTCCTCATCACAAATTAGTCCCTTACCGCAATTAGTTTTATGTACACTTAAATAATAATAATAATAATAATAATAATAATAATAATAATAATAATAATAGTAGTAGTAGAGTAGGGAAAACCTGTAACCTGTAAATGGATACAGGGAAAAGTTAAGATTAAGATATCATCATCACTTATAGGCGCCTTGAATGGTATATAACCTATAAGAATGATCAAGTTCATCCCTATAGGCCTAGTATATCAGCATCTCGGTTAGGCCTATATCAGCCATCTCGGCTCAGTAAATAGAACAACATTTAACGAGGAATTGAAAAGCAAAGCAAACTATGAATAGGTTAGAATAGAACAATATTTAACAAGAAATAAGACATCGAAGGAAACTACGCAATAGGTGAGGATGATTCAGTTGCTATTAATATTATATAACAGATTATATATATACATTAGTCTAAATATGCGTGAGACGGTATGAAATTATCGGACAATTAATCTATGGCAAACTACAAAATCATATCAGTAGACTAACATAACTGGCCTATTCCAAAAAAAAAAAAACTCGATTCAGTATCAAAACATAAAGCGTAGAAGAAGAAGAAGAAGAAAGAAGAAGAAGAAGAAGAAAGAAAAAGAAGAAACGACAGAAGTTGGGGGGGTAGGCATGAGCAGTTAAAAGAGGAAACGGATGGGAGGTTTAAATGCACAGAGCATAGCAAGAGAGAAGCAGACGCTCTCTCTCTCTCTCTCCTGGATGAACACCTGGTCTTTTTCTCTTGATTCTCTCTTCCATCTCTTATCATCCTCTGCTTTACGCTTACTCGGGGAGTAAGCCTAAAAAACTTCTTTTTGTTGTTGTTGCTCGGGGGAGGGGTAGGAAAGGTCTATGGGAAAGCCTAAAAAGGTCTGCAAAAGGTGTTTCGTGTCGAGTTAAATATAAAGGAATTTTCTCTTGACTCTCTCTTCCATCTCTAATCATCCTCTGCTTTTTCGCTTACTCGGGGAGTAAGCCTAAAAACTACTTAGTTCTTGCTGCTTAGGGGGGAGGGGTAGGAAAGGTCTGGAAGAGCCTAAAAATGTCTTAAAAAAAGGTGTTTCGCGTGGAGTTAAAGATACAGGAATTTAGGATGGGATATGTATGATTTATCTATTAGAATGAAAAACGTGAAACTACTTTGTTGTTCGTTGTGTTTTTCTTTTTAGGGTAGGAAAGGTCTACGAAAGCCTAAATACGTCCTGAAAAAAGGTGTTTCGCGTGGAGTTAAAGATACAGGAATTTTAGGATAGGATATTTATGATTTATCTAAAAGAATGAAGATGTAAAAAAATAAATAATGTGCATATTTAAACAGTACAGAACAATTATTTCCAATACAATATAGCATCTTCATTTAAATTTTCGTTGGTGAGACAACACGCTGTTTGACCGTAGATTTTAGCACACATCCCGAGTAAGCTGGAGGTCGGATCTTCTAATAAAATATAGTGTATTTATTTTAATTTTCGTTGGTGAGACAACGCACTATTAGACCGTAGATTTAAGCGCGCATCCTGAGCAAGCTGGAGGTCGGCTCATGCCTTGTTTGGCATGTGGCAAATACTGGAATAATATCGTCCATCCATCCGGCCTTTGTGCAAGAAAGAAAGAAAGATGATACACTTCATAAATATTGCAAAGGTCTAAACCAGTTGCAGAATGAGAATTCGACTGGTTATTGGTGGACCAGAGTATCTGGCAATGCACCATCTGCTCGAACGGATGCATACATAAATGAATATATGTATAATAAGAAATGAGATCCCTCCACATCATAGAGACATGACACATATTATCTACGTCGTGCAAAATGTAGTCATGGAAGCCACGAATTCATTAACATTATCGAAAGATCACTCCTAAATACAACTGTCGCTTCTTGGCATGTATATGTATGAAAAAATACGTGGCAGTGTCCCCACACGCCGAAATCTTAGCCTAATATAAAGGCTGCATTTACAGAAAATATAATTTCGCTATGATTTACGACTGTGAGAAATTAATAATGGGTTAGTACTTTAACCTAAATTAGTGTTCGCTGAGATTTAAGCTTTTACATCTAATTACTGGGTGACAGGCAGGGCGCTAATTAGTGAGCTGACCAGCATATTTATTCGCTTTTTAAAATGTAATAAACTTCTCATGAAAAACAAACTGCGTCTTGAATTTTAAGGAAAAGCTCAAGCTACGACCGGGCAGTGTCCAGTTGCTCCCCAGATGCGGTCAAGCGCTGCTAGATTAAAAATCCATGGCTAACCTTAACCTTGAATAGAATAAAATCTACTGAGGCTAGAAGGCTGCAATTTGGTATGTTCGATGACTGGAAGGTGGATGATCAACATAACAATTTTCAGCCCTCTAGCCACTTTAGTTGTTAAGAGCTAAGGGCGGACAGAAAAATAGCCATCTCAATAGTTTTATTTTTTACAGAAAACTCGAAGTAGAAAATATTATTAAGTCAATACTAGCAAACTTGTGGACAGGTAAAAAGCCATCTCTACAGTTTTCCGTTACAGAAAACTAGAAGTAGTAAATAATATTAAGTCAATTCTAGAGTAAACTTGTGGACAGAAAAATAGCCATCTCAACAGTTTTGCTTTACAGAAACCTAGAAGTATAATTATGATTCAATTCCTGTAAACTTGGGGATAGACAAACAGGTATCTCTACAGATTTTCTTTACAGAAAACTAGAAGTAGTAAATAATATTAAGTCAATTCTAGAGTAAACTTGTGAACAGAAAAATAACATCTCAACAGCTTTCCTTTACTGAAAACTAGACTAGTAAACTTGTGGACAGCCAAATAGCCATCTCAATAGTTTTCCTTTACATAAAACTGAAAGTAGAAAAAAATTACTAACTCAATTCTAGTAAACTTGAGCATTTCCTTACAATTCTCAGACCAATGACACAACAGCTACGTGACCTTTCACTGTTGGCGATGAACGAAAAGTACACACATCTCTCACCGGGGAGGATCGATGAGAATGCTTCTCAAGCTAAAAGCGTGGATGGAACTAATCCTGTTACCCGGATGAGTGAGAAGCGATTAATAGTTCATTAGGGAGGGGGGTGGGGGCGTTAACCATCAGAGATTCATTTGGAAGTGTGATGATTTTCCATCTCTTAGAATCGTTGCTGCTTGATTCAGTGAGACTCTACAAAGCTTGATTATTAACTCTTCTCCATCATCAACAATTCCTACATAATTTATTTCCGCTTAGTCGGGGAGTAAGCCTACAAACTACCTTGTTGTTGTTGTACAAAAATTAAAATACTTTTAAAAATCATTTTTGAAATAAAAATCTTTCATCAAAAGAGTGCAAAATTTCGTAGTTGTTAGGGGTTAGGAAAGGTCTATGGATGAGCCTTAAAAGGTCTGAAAAAGTTGTTGTAGTTGTGGGGGTGTAGGAAAGCCCTATGGAAAAGCCTAAAAAGTCTGAAAAGGTTGTTGTAGTTGTTGGGGGTGGGGCGGGGGGGGCGGGGGGGAGGGGGGAGGTTAGGAAACGTCTTGGAAGAGCCTAAAAACGTTTGAAAAAGGAGTTTCGCATTGTGTTAAAGATACAGGAATTTTAGGATAGGATATTTATGATATATTCATTTGAATGAACATGTAAAAAATAAATAATGTGCATGTTAAACAGTACAGAACAATTATTTCTAATAAAAAATAGATTATTTGTTTTAATTTTCGTTGGTAAAACAACGTGCTATTTGACCGTTTAGATTTTAGCAAGCGCCTCGAGTAAGCTTGAGGTCGGATCACGCCTTGTTCATCTATCTTTTATTCTCTCTGGTTGCAGGAGACTGGAGGCTTACACGAGTATCCGTAGGCCTAGTCCCTTTAAAACCACACCACACTTACGGCCTTTGGATAAGAGCCTATGCTGGCATAAGGACCACTACACCTACACCAACTGATTTAAATTCCAACAATCCTGCGTATATTCAACCTGACCTACTCCCAGATCAACAAATCGTAGGAAGCTTTAATATCCTCTACTCCAACAGTCCTTTCAAAACCTAAAATAGGCTATTTAAAAAAAAAATAAATAAACCGCAAAGCTTAATTTCAAACCAATTTCAATTTCAATAGTCCACATCAACTTTAATATTGAACCCATTACCATATCTGTAATAATTTTGACACGTTTTCATATTTCATTTATCCCACATAAACAATATGTGTCCTGCTGGGCCACGCAACTATAATAATAATATAATAATAATAATAATAATAATAAATAATAATTAATAATAATAAGAATAATAAAATAATAATAATCTAATAATAATAATAATAATAATGCTTTGTTAAAGAGGATGGCAGCATCAGTGGAACTGACTCTATATATGGTCTTTTCAAATTTTTCTTATTATTTTCTTCTCATCAGGGCTGAAATTTGCTGATAGCTGCCCGATGTTCATATTATGGGTAAGGTAATGGCTTCTAAAAGTATTAATTTAAATATAATAATAATAATAATAATAATAATAATAATAATAATAATAATAATAATAATAATAATGGAGAAGCAAATCCACAGTTATATGTAAATATACACATATCTAAACTTTAAAAACAGCAAGGATAGCTTTCGGGAATCTGTTCGGTTCCCCATATCAATCTCAGATTGATAAGGGAACCGAACAGATACCCGAAAGCTATCCTTGCTGTTTTTAAATTCAAATATATGTACATTTACAAAACCGTGGATTTGCTTCTTCATTTGAAGACTCGTGCTACTATGAGGATTTTTCAATTAATAATAATAATAATAATAATAATAATAATAATAATAATAATAATAATAATAACGTTCCATAAAAATAGCAGAAAAGTTAAATAAAAGACATAAAAACACCTACTGCCCAGACAGTATCTAACTGAACTGGTTCCCAGTCAACTTTTATTATGAGTATTAGAGAGAGAGAGAGAGAGAGAGAGAGAGAGAGAGAGAGAGAGAGAGAGAGAGAGAGAGAGAGCCTTAATACCCAAGTTATCAAGACAGCTTCGCTGGTACAAACCACTCCTCAGCCGTATACTGGAAGGACAAAATATATCGAAGGCCGAGTGGGACATGGCCAAATCTTCGCAAAGCCGAATTTGGGCGAGAGAAAATTCTATCTTGGCAGCACTTTGCATAATTCAGAAATACAAGAGACTTCCCACTTAAGGTTCCAGAGGCCCCTAGGAGCGTTGCAGAAGCAATAGTCTTCTAGTACTGAAGACCAGATTCTCGACAGCCTTCAGGCAACCATATCTATTTTTATAAATTGTAATATTACCTATATTACTTCCATTGTAAAAACTATAAATAACCACATTCAAATTGTCTAGTACTAAAGCATTTTTTTTTCATAAATTATATATATATATTATTTCCATGGCAAAAATATAAATAATTACATTCATAATAACAAAAGGAATGCGAATAAGACCATTTTCCAGTACTTTAGGCCTATTCGAAGCTTAAAAATGGCAATAGCCTAGCCCCGAAGAAGGGTTTCGGGCCAACCCTCAGGTAGCCATATCTATTTTCAAACTAAATGAAAAGTTATAAAATGTCAATTCTTTTAATAAAAAAATATAAACCATTACAGACGTGATAACAAATAATATGGGAATATCATTATTATTTATTTTTTCTCTTTTATTTAAAAAAAATACATTTTAAAGTTCATCTTACAATTCAATACATATACAATATACGTAATTTATGTACAAAATCCACAAATATATAGTCATAATGTATTTTTATAGATCAATATACTTAAATTTACTATGTACTATATACATACATTATTAATTTGGTATAAGTAGGCCTAATTGCACGCAAGAAATATCATATTCAAATCAATGTGGCACGCTATTAGCTTAACTTATTGTAAGTCGCAAAATCAAACTGAGTCTTGATTAGGGCAGCCACCAGCAGATATGAGTGACGCAATTGTACATAGACTTTATAACAGCCATAGGCATAAATGGAATGAGTCTAGTTCCTAATAGGTTGGAGTATCACATCTCTACTACAATGGAAGTCAGACACTGTGTGAATCCAACTGGAAAATTAGATACGGACCATTTGAGTGGCCATGTTATAATATTAGTCCCATACCATACGCCAGAGAAAACACTCAACTATAAATATAACTTCTCTAGTTTATCTAGATAAACGCTGCACTGCTATGAGACGTGAATTCTTCAAATAGGCCTATAGGAGGTTCAAAGGAATGCTTCGCAGATGAAAGCAGCGCTTGGAGCCACATCATAGCCTTGACTTTTAAGGGATAGTCACAAACCTTCCACATATGGAAACCCTACTAAATGCTTTGTTGAGAGAGAGAGAGAGAGAGAGAGAGAGAGAGAGAGAGAGAGAGAGAGAGAGAGAGAGAGAGAGAGAGAGCAACAAATAGTAGTGGAACCGACCTAATACATACTAGGCCTAATAGAGTTTACATTAAAAGTATAAGAAAAGTATAATAATGGCATAAGAAAAATCTAACAATTAAGGAATACGATGAAACGACAAAAAACAAAAGCACTAAACCTTCAGGATAAAAGCCAAGAAACACAATGTCTAAAGAGTGAGAAAAAAATTAATTAATGAAAAACAACAAAAGATGCTATTTTTAACCTTAAAGCTGACCTAACAAGTCTCTCTCTTTCAGATTCTTAGAGACTTATTTTCCTGAACAAAGCGGAATTAACATCACATTTCACAAAAACAGCCCCTCCACCACCCACCCACCTCTGCGAATGTGACACAATGAATTCACGCCCCAGGACAGGACTTTGTAATACCATAATATTATATTTAGAAAAAAAAAGTCTTTCTACTTGTCGCTTTTTCCCCTGAATTCTAACTAAATTTAAGACAAAAGGCATCTTTATGTATTTGACAGGAAATATTCCATAGGCAATGGATATTATATATATAATATATATATATATATATATATATATATATATATATATATATACCTATCTCTCTCCATATATATAGATAGGTATATATATATATATATATATATACTATAATATATATATATATATACCTATCTATATATATATCTACATATATATATATATATATATATAGAGAGAGAGAGAGGAGAGAGAGAGAGAGAGAGAGAGAGAGAGAGAGAGAGAGAGAGAGAGAGAGAGAGAGGGAGAGAGAGATACGTGTGTGTGTGTATATATATATATATATATGATATATATATATATATATATATATATATATATATATATATCTATATATATATATATATATATATATATATACTATATATATATATATATATATATATATATATATATATATATATATATATATATATATATATATACCTATATATATATATATATATATATATATATATATATATATATATATATATATATATATATATATAAGGGGGCCTTTAGCATATATTTTATTTCCGTGTATAAAAAAACTCCAAAATATAATGAAGCAACAGTATCTTCTAACAATCCATCACAAACAAGAGAGCAACATATCCCCCGACTACCAAACAAACAAACAAATAGTAAACCATGCGCCTCTCTGCTACCAAACCATCACAAATGAGAGAGCAACAATTTCTCCAGACTAACAAAAAAGTAACAAACCATCACAAAACGAGAGCGTAACAATTCAATCCAAGAGAGCAACATATCCCCTGACAAACAAACAAACAATCATCAGTAAATCTGCGCCTCTCTGAACTAACAAACTATCACAATCGAGAGAGCAACAATCCATCTGAGTGCAACGCATCCACCGACTAACAAACAAACAAACAAACAAACAACAGTAAACCTTGCGCCTCTGAGCTAACAAACCATCACAAACGAGGGAGCAACAACAACACGAGAAGAGCAGCCAGGACGCTGCTGTTCCTTCCGTCTCTCTCCCGCAATCTGGCGAAGTACTACGGGGGGGTGGGGGGTGGGGGGTGGGGGGGAAGATATAATTCGGTCTCCGTCGAGCGATATACATATACCACAACAATGGCGTTGTTTGCCGTTGACCTCAAACGACAAACCACGCACATTTGGTGTGTTGCAGCTTATGCAAGTGTTATGGATACTGACAGTCTCTCTCTCTCTCTCTCTCTCTCTCTCTCTCTATTGCAAGAACCTCTGCTGATCCTTGGTATAATGTCCCTCTATGGTCTTTGTATGTGCTGTGTAACTCGTCCTTTTTCAGAGAGAGAGAGAGAGAGAGAGAGAGAGAGAGAGAGAGAGAGAGAGAGAAGCCTTACAGAGATATATTAGGTGAATAAAATACTTGATTTAAGTTCGATAAAATTTAGTCATCAATACACATGATATAACAGAGAGAGAGAGAGAGAGAGGAGAGAGAGAGAGAGAGAGAGAGAGAGAGAGAGAGAGAGACTTCACCGAAAAAACCCATCTCACACACATCACAGCAACCGTAATAAACGTCAGTGAATCTGGCGCGTAAAAAAAAAAAAAAAATATCTATCCTTTGTTCATCGCGTGAAATATATCACCAAAATATTAATCACAATTTCCCGCCTTCATCAAGGCAGCCATAAAATACGATGGATTATTTAAGCAAGTAGACAGACACAAGGATTCGACTGGAAAAAAAGTAGTACTAATCAAAACTCCCAATCAGTCCGGACTTTGTTTACATAAACAAAGGAAGCCCAATCAAAAACATCAAGTCACTGTCTCATCATAAATTGACTAACAGGCAACTCGGCTCTCATCATTTCGTCACAATGAATATAACCACATCCGGGCTGCCGTTTTTAAGGGAGTTTTCCATGCATGTCACCTACAATGATCTAGAACTGGTTTGTTTTGAGAGTGAACATTGTATGTCTGTGTGAAGATACAAGGAAATACTAAATTAAAATAAAAAACTATCGAAATAAACAAAAAGGCATCAAGATTTGCGTCTATTCCTGGAGATGAGCTGCAGTTCCTGTCATCTGAAGTATAACTACAAAAGGAGGAATGCACTTCATTTGCATATACCTGTTGCATATATTTAGACAGTAGCATTTCTCTCTCTCTCTCTCTCTCTCTCTCTGAGAAATATCTCCCCATTGTTGCAAGGCCTACTAATCGCAGTTAAGAAACTGCCGTTAGGCCTATGCTAATAATTTTACATATTTTTTCGAGAAAAATATGGATGAGGTTTGTGTACTTTTTCAGTGATTAAACACACACACACACACACACACGGGTAGCCCAAGAACACGCATTTTCATGTGATAAAAGGGGCGAAATCTTCACAAATTAGGCTTAAACAAGAAATGACCCAGGATGTAAAATATCACCTTAGGCCTAACGCCAGTTTAACTGTGATTAGGCGTTGCAACTTCCGTCCTTCTCATACAAACGGACAATCCAACCAGAAGATTTCTCTCTCTCTCTCTCTCTCTCTCTCTCTCTCTCTCTCTCTCTCTGAGTATTTCCCTAAACAGATTACACCCCGGGCCTTAACGGAGTCTAGCATTCTAGACTATAACAGTACATAATAACGATGCACAGTTATAACTGTTACCTTTTTGAGATTTCTCTCTCTCTCTCTCTCTCTCTCTCTCCTCTCATATTCATGGGATGTTTCCATATCAAATTCTACTGCTTTAAATCCACCTTCTACAGCGAGCGGAGAACCGTTAGCATAACCAGTTGGTTAGTGTAAACTGCAAACAAAGCAACAAAGCACAGGAGCCATCAAACCATGACTTCACGCCCACTATCTTTCTACGAGATAACCTCATCTGTACATACGAAGAACTACGCCCACGCCTCTTGTTTAACCGTTATATGAACGACAAACCATCACACTTAAGACTGTATACATAGGCCTAGAGCCAATACGGTATTTCCGAATCGATAGGCTTATGATTAATTTCATAGCATAAACCAGCGTTAAATAACTGACGATGGATATAGATTCCAGTCTTGTGTTGGCACGGCTCTTGCTTTTTAGCAGCCCGTAAAAACAGGAAATACGTTTTTTTTGTAAAACTGTTATTCCACAGCATCCTAAGTTCATTATCTTGCTGTTTGTCAACAAAATCAACATGGCGTTGATTGCTGCTAATATCAACATTATCATTACGTATATTTGAAAAGGTCCGGAAATACTTTGTGCCTTATATAGGCCTAACTGAAAATCTCAGACAAATTTTTAAAGTCACCCGCTCCAAAACAACCTAATATATTGTCCTGAGATTAGGCCTACACGATTCACCTACTGTCTTTCCTTCAACAGACAAACTCCTGAATTTTGTACCTCCTCCTGTTATTTCTAACTGATCTTCATTTATGAGTAAGCCTATCGCTGCCTTCACGGCTTGCACCGAACTATTTTTCTACAATTTTACGGGACGAATCTGAAGGGAAAACCCCATTAGGTTTCAAGCTCACTAAACTTTGCCCTTTAGAAATCTGGTACGTACGTAGTAAAGTGATTTAGGCCTAACTACCCTTCACATATATTGGTAAAGCTAGAGTTCTCCACCTGAACGAATAAAGTTTCAGTAGAAACGAATTGGGAAATGAAGTACAGAATGCTATTGTACTTCGCTTGTTTACAGATATTTACGATAATTGTGAATGTGTAATGATACTCATCAGAAGAAGCATGTAGCCATACCAGAATAACTTACTTTTCACAAATCAGACCTAGTAAGTGTTTCACCAACCAAGATCATTTAAAAAATAAAGGATGGCGAGAGAGAGAGAGAGAGAGAGAGAGAGAGAGAGAGAGAGAGAGAGAGAGAGATTTTTCTCACTCAAATTCTGGCACTTCTGAATATAAATAAAACCAACAGGCAAGATGTGCTTCCAAGACCAATTTCTCCGTCACGCGAACCGCTGCTGACACTGACAGATCGACATGAAGTGAATTTGCTAAATCACTTGCAATTGTTATCTTGCTGCGATTCAATTCCGTGGACTTTCTGTCGAGACAGCTTACAGGCGCATCCATCAAATTTAATATATTTTTTCAATGGTCAATTTTAACTCCATTGAAGTGTATAGGTAATACATTTATAATGTTTTAAACATTATACATATTTATGAATATGTACACATATTTATATATATATATATATATATATATATATATATATATATATTATATATATATATTATAAGTTCTAGCCTACTTCTAAAGTTATCACTTGCTTAATATTCAGTTTTCTTTCGATGTCATCAATGTCAACTTATTTTGCTATGAATACTTATTGTTCGTTATCCTTCTAATATTATAAATCACCTATTTTCCAAACCCATTCTGATCCTCTTAATAAACTAGGCCTAAATTTGAGCCAATCACAAACTCCGGTTTCCTTCTAATTCATCAATCACACAACACCAGTCTCTCTTTCATGTCGCCAATCACCTATCATTAAGTTATTCTTCCGTGCCAATCCTAACAGCCAATCTCCTGCAATATCACCTCAAGCACTCTTTCACAACCTTTCGCTTTATCCAAAAGCTAAAGATATCCTCCATTATTCTCCAAATCACAATTCTACTCTTTAATTCAACACCTGCATCCTACTGTTCATTTCCAGCTTGCAACCGGATTTTCATTATATCTGATCATTTTAATTTGCTTAAACTTACACATTATATACGAAGCTCTACCCCTTTTTTTACTACTTACGTTTCAATCACTTTATTCTTAATCCCTTCTTTTAATACAGCATAGTAAATATATAAATATACATACGTACATAAAAGATTCACTCTTATTTAGAACCACAAGTATAGTATATCCTACACTAAGCTCCCAGAGATTGACCTGCATATCGATTCCAACTCTCCCTGAAGAGGAGAGAGAGAGAGAGAGAGAGAGAGAGAGAGAGAGAGAGAGAGAGAGTTGCTAAAATAAGCACAGGCAATGGGAAATCTCCCACGGTATATTTGTCCAACGTCCAATACCTCCTCGTTTACATTATACCGGTTCTCGGATCTTCGGGATAAACTTTAAGCCAAATCTGGAACAACAGTTTCCAAGTTCCAGTTTCATGAACTAAATAGGTATCTGTTATTATGAAATATAAATATGACATGTAAACAATTTCAGCTCTAATGCTTCACGGAAATGAGCGTTAATGAAAGGCATATATAGGCCTATAAATGAGATTTTAATCGGCGGATATTAGGCCTATGTAACAATAACATAAATATATGTTATTATGAAATATAAATATGACATGTAAACAATTTCAGCTCTAATACTTCACGGATATGAGCCTTAATAAAAAGCATATAGGCCTATAAATGAGATCTTAATCGGAGGATATTAGGCCTATGTAAAAAAAACTAAATATATCTGTTATTATGAAATATAAATATGTTACGTAAACAATTCCACTTCTAATACTTCACAGGTATGAGCCTTAATGAAAGGCATCTAGGCCTATAAATGAGATTTTAATCGGCGGATATTAGGCCTATGTCAAAAAACGTAATATCTGTTATTATGAAATATGAATATGTAAACAATTCCAGTTCTAATACTTCACAGGTATGAGCCTTAATGAAAGGCATATAGGCCTATGAATGACATTTTAATCGGCGGGTATTAGGCCTATGTCAAAATCATATTAAGGGACATTCAACAAGTGTATACTCTTTTTATTGCCGAGATTAAATACTACAAGTTTAGCGTTAATAAAATGACAGAAGTTCGATAATAATAATAATAATAATAATAATAATAATCTACTACGGTATTAAAAATCAAAGACAAAACCCAAAAAGGTTAACAAGGAACAACATAATCAGCGCTTTAGGATCATGACTCGACAAATTAAAACAGTTGTCCTTCCCTTCCTCGAACTTTCTGCTTTCCATGATAAATGAACATTGCGTGCCAAAGCAAAATTGATAACTTGGCCCATAAGGTAAAAATAAACAAAGCATTAGTCGCGTGCCTTTAGAATCAATGATAAAGTGTCATTGCTGAATTTTACACATTCTATATATTACTTTATTGGAGCTACAAATGTCCTTTAATATCTAATTCGCTCCACCTCGGAATTGACATATTTTCATATATGTAAACCGGAAGTGAATTTTTTAGTTGATAATAATTTATTATCAACTAAAAAATTCCCCTTCGGTTTCATATATGAAAATATGTTACAATTCCGAGGTCGAGCGAATTAGATATTAAAGGACATTTGTAGCTCGAATAATTTATATGAATCACGGTGATGATTATTCATTCTATATATATAATACAAGTGTGTATGTACATAAAGAATAGTTTATTAATCTCTTCAAAGTCCTTAGTACTAGTGAAGATATCAAAAGTCTTCATCTACAAAAAAAATAAATAGATAAATAAATAAATAAAATAAAAAATAAATAAAAATAAAAAGGCTTTCCAATGAAAAATTCTACTGAATACTAAGAAACAGCAGTGGTATATCTTATCCCTCTCTACACTTCGAAGGCTGTATCGTAGGTACTATATGCAGGCCGCTTTGCGAGCAAGAGCCCGTGCCAGCATAAAGAACCTTAATCGACAGGAACAACAGACTATAATATATAGCTGTTTTCTATAAGCGAAAGGAGGACACAAAACATGAATGGCATTCCCTTACACACACACACACACACACACACAAAGATTCTGTACCATAAAGTTATTTTAGGCTATTGAACTGAACAACACCAACGCATAAATTATAAAGTAATCTCTAAATGCTACAATAAAATATTTTGTCCAGAATATAAAACCTAAACATTCCCGTTATATCAATAAGCTTTATTTGGGAAACTCCTCCATATCAATATATCAGAAGTTAACGTTTATATCATACATGATGTATGGAATAAAATAATTTTTTCCAAGGGAAAAAAATTGTATTGGTTGTGATCATTTGGCTAGCAATGTCCAACACTGATAATACACAGTCATTTATATCCACTTTTTGTATACAAAATATAACCAATAAAATGTAACTTTATCAAATATTAAACTGACTCCTGAGCTATGGACCTGCTCGCAAATCCTAGCAAAACAACTGTTAATCATTTGAGAAGAAAAAAAAAACACATTATGTACACATATTCTCAAAGTCCAAATCACCCCCTAACCTAAGGAATTCTGGATTAACAAACGTAAACTTATATAGCACGTCATGAATATGCGACGTCAATTTACTTAAATATGGCGAATGGTAGCAATTCAAGGTAGTGTGTAATGTTACTTGTATCAATAGCTTATGTATTTAGATAAATATCAGTGTGCAACACGTATGTGTATACCAAAAACCAATACATATGCATATGCATAACCAACACTGCTATCTCAAAAGAAATTGCATGATGATTTTTGTACTATGGTAGATTCATTTCTAATTTTAATCTAATAAATATGGCATTGGGGTATACCTCAAAAATGCTATGAATAAATACATTTCTTTCATTATAAAAAATACGCCATTAATAACGAAATCTTTCAGACTGTGTAGTGACTACGATACGAACTCGCTCGCCTACGATATCAAACAGGGCTACAAAGATTAGTTTGTGTAGGTGTAGGTAGCTGTAAACTACCTACACCTACACAAACTGGTACATTCTTTCGCGGTTGTCGAATAAATCAATTGTAACCCGAGCTGGAATGTATGAATTCCCTAACACGAAAACCTTTATATGATGGCGTGACGGTGTACTTCAAAGAATATTAACGCCACTGCAGAGGATAAATACGAAATAATAGGAGAACAGATATATATAAAAAAATGAATCATTAATAATCTAAAGAATAACGCCAGAGAAGAGTATAAATACGAAATAACAGGAGAACAGATATAAAAAAAAATCAAATATTTATCTAAAGCCACTGAAATGAATACGAAATAATAGGAGAACGGATATATGAAAAAAATGAATCGTTAACAATCTAAAGAATAACGCCAGAGAAGGGTATAAATATGAAATAATCAGAGAACAGATATATATATATAAAATGAAACATGATTAAAAAATGAAACATTAATAATTTACAGTCTCAAGTCGCCTACTAGAGAGTCTTTTTAAATCGTCTAGTAACGTCACTGAAGAAGATAAATACGAAATAATCAGAGAACAGATTAAAAATATGAAACATTAATAATTTACAGTCTTAAGTCACCTACTAGAGAGTCTTTTTAAGTCGTCCAGTAACATCACTGAAGAATATAAATACGAAATAATAGGAGAACAGATTTTTAAAAAATGAAACATAATTTACTGTCTTAAGTCACCTACTAGAGTGTCGTCTAATAACGTCAAATAAGAAGATAAATACGAAATAATAGGAGAACAGATAAAAATAAAAATGATACATTAATCTACAGTCTTAAGTCGCCTACTACAGAGTCTTTTAAGTCGTCTAGGTAACGTCGCTCAAACAACGTCTTGCCGTTGGGCCTACCTTGAAGAATAAATACCTCAGCTGACGACCACTTCTCTCTCCTCTCCTCTCCGTCCTTCCCACGTGGTTTTAAAAAATCCACACCTGCTTTGAGATAAAATCCAGGTAATTCGCGATTAACCTAAAGGTAAAAAACTCGAGCAATCTCCTATCTATCCACGAACACTTATATATTAATATCACTTTGATGCAATGCAACTTAGTGGAACTGACTGAACATGCGTCTCACACACACTACGTTTGACTCGGGATACGATCCAGAGAACAACGGCACTGACCTTCCACGGCCACGGTTAACTTGACACTGAGTATTCTTCTGCTGCTGCTGGGTTGGCCGGGACATTTCCCATCGGGTGGGTGGTGGTTAGGCGGGGGGAGGAAGGGAGGGAGTTCCTCCAACAATAACAGCCAAAGATTCTCACGTTCATTTGCCCATCTAATCGACGTAGTTATGCTTTTATTTACAACCGCAAATCATCCGTTCATCATCAGTTTAAGACACTGACACCGAAGGGAACCACTGACCTCCGTGGAAATAAAAGTCACTCCCAAGCGCTAAGCAAATCGAACCGTACGTCTGGCAGACGTCCATTCCAGTCGGAAGGGCGTTGAAGCCAGTTTTCAGTACGACATCTGCGCACCAATCCATTGATTCTTATTGGCAAACCATATTCTGTCATTCACTAAAAAACCTGGCAAATGCACTCACGCCGAGGTGCGGGATTGTACGGCCAAATTCTCGACGGGAATGCTTCCGAAAGGCATAATTTTTTCGCGATCGCAAATGGGAAAGAACTTGGGGGGGGCTGTTTGAACGAACACAAACCTTCCAACAGGTTGTAAGGTTCAACTGGTGGGGGAGGGAGGGAGAAAAGAGAGAGAGAGAGAGACAGACCGCCCACTCAAATGACGACCTTGATCTTGACACCCATTTCATCTGTCAAGGCCGAGGAGAAAGTGACCTTACTTTGGTTCGGTCCATCCAGAGAGCACATTAGTGGACGTGAGACTGAAATCAGTTTGTTAACCTTTTCAGAATTACAAGGACTATAATATTGGAATGTAACATCCACTCGGTGCATGATCATTCGTTATGGGTTCTGGCTACCGTTTAAATTATGTTCGAAAGTATTCGAAAGTACGTCTGCTTGGGACGCGAATAATAAAAGGGACGCTATATATATATATATATATATATATATATATATATATATATATATATATATTATATATATATAAAGGTTTTTTGGCCACGAAG
This sequence comes from Macrobrachium nipponense, assembly GCF_015104395.2. NCBI lineage: Eukaryota > Metazoa > Arthropoda > Malacostraca > Decapoda > Palaemonidae > Macrobrachium > Macrobrachium nipponense. The sequence continues at coordinate 71,946,897 of NC_061094.1, read as the reverse complement.
GAAAAAATGAAAAAGCGAGATAGCCAAGTACTTTGCCTCAGTAAAGGGTCCGAACAGACCGAAAGTACTTGGCTATCTCGCTTTTCATTTTTCCTACGTGGCAAAAAACCTTTATTTATACATAGCATCACGTTTTTATATACTTCGTGATCAAGTTATTCATATATATATATATAATATATATATATATATATATATATATATAATGCTATATAAAACCAGGCAACCAAATGAGAGTATCCTCACTAAATAATATATATATATATATTATATATATATATATATATATATATATATATATATATATGTGTGTGTACACCATACTCACAGCTTGATCCCCAAAGAGCAATTATATGGGTTTCCAAACATTCTTTAGACTCGGGAAAAATGGAAAGAATGCGCGTAGGATCAAACATAAGCTGCAATTAAAAGGTATTACACTTTATTCTTACATATTGCACTAAAAATGTATCTCGTAATTGAACAGCCATCAGATCGTTATCTTAGGGAGTTGTGCCGTCAGTGCACCTCATGCGGTGTGCTGTACGCATTACTTAAGGTTCTTTGCGTGTTAGCGCAGTAAATTACGATGACAGAAAGACGATACGTGAAGGAAACGGAATTACACAGAATACATTAGGACCGTGAATAAATGAAATACCGTAGAAAGGCATTCCAGACCATTTCCTTAAAAGGAAGTTTTGTCTCTGGGAACTGCGTCTAAACAGTTTTTCTTAGTAGGAAAGGTTTTTTTCTCTTTAACTGCTAAACATCAAAATCGCGTCTTGAACAGTTTTTTTCGAAAGTAGACGTTCATTTGCCCATCTAATCGACGTAGTTATGCTTTTATTTACAACCGCAAATCATCCGTTTATCATCAGTTTAAGACACTGACACCGAAGGGAACCACTGACCTCCGTGGAAATAAAAGTCACTCCCAAGCGCTAAGCAAATCGAACCGTACGTCTGGCAGACGTCCATTCCAGTCGGAAGGGCGTTGAAGCCAGTTTTCAGTACGACATCTGCGCACCAATCCATTGATTCTTATTGGCAAACCATATTCTGTCATTCACTAAAAAACCTGGCAAATGCACTCACGCCGAGGTGCGGGATTGTACGGCCAAATTCTCGACGGGAATGCTTTCCGAAAGGCATAATTTTTCGCGATCGCAAATGGGAAAGAACTTGGGGGGCTGTTTGAACGAACACAAACCTTCCAACAGGTTGTAAGGTTCAACGGGTGGGGGTGGAGGGAGGGAGAAAAGAGAGAGAGAGAGAGACAGACCCGCCCACTCAAATGACGACCTTGATCTTGACACCCATTTCATCTGTCAAGGCCGAGGAGAAAGTGACCTTACTTTGGTTCGGTCCATCCAGAGAGCACATTAGTGGACGTGAAACTGAAATCAGTTTGTTAACCTTTTCAGAATTACAAGGACTATAATATTGGAATGAAACATCCATTCGGTGCATGTTCATTCGTTATGGGTTCTGGCTACCGTTAAATTATGTTCGAAAGTATTCGAAAGTACGTCTGCTTGGGACGCGAATATGAAAAGGGACGCTATATATATATATATATATATATATATATATATATATATATATAGGTTTTTTTGCCACGAAGGAAAAAATGAAAAAGCGAGATAGCCAAGTACTTTGCCTCAGTAAAGGGTCCGAACAGGACCGAAAGTACTTGGCTATCTCGCTTTTTCATTTTTCCTACGTGCAAAAAAACCTTTATTTATACTAGCATCACGTTTTATATACTTCGTGATCAAGTTATTCATATATATATATATATATATATATATATATATATATATATATATATATATATATATAAGCTATATAAAAAACCAGGCAACCAAATGAGAGTATCCTCACTAATAATATATATATATATATATATATATATATATATATATATATATATATATATATATATAGTTTGTGTGTGTGACACATACTCACAGCTTGATCCCCAAAGAGCAATTATATAAAAATGGTTTCCAAACATTCTTTAGACTCGGGAAAAATGGAAAGAATGCGCGTAGGATCAAACATAAGCTGCAATTAAAAGGTATTACACTTTACTCTTACATATTACACTAAAAATGTATCTCGTAATTGAACAGCCATCAGATCGTTATCCCCCCTAGGGGGTTGTGCCGTCAGTGCACCTCATGCGGTGTACTGTACGCATTACTTAAGGTTCTTTGCTGTGTTAGCGCAGTAAATTACGATGACAGAAAGACGATACGTGAAGGAAACGGAATTACACAGAATACATTAGGACCGTGAATAAATGAAATACCGTAGAAAGGCATTTCAGACCATTTCCCTTGAAAGGAAGTTTTGTCTCTGGAAACTGCGTCTTAAACAGGTTTTTCTTAGTAGGAAGGTTTTTTCTCTTTAACTGCTAAACATCAAAATCGCGTCTTGAACAGTTTTTTCGAAAGTAGACGTTCATATCTTCCACTCTGACGATTATCTGTGCGTGTGTGTGTGTGTTTTATTTCTTTTTTTTTTTAACACTGCAACTCAAAACTACTTTCCGAGCGATCAACTTCTTAGAGAAAAAAATGTAAGAAGATGCCCTCATAAACGGCAGAGGGAGGAGGGGGGGGGGGGTGGGGGGGGGGCGGGGGCGGGGGACGGGGGCGAGGAGGCATTAGAAGTAATCTCTAGTTTAATTGCTATGAAGATCGATAGCTAAGGAGACGAATAGTCCCACCTCTTCTCCTCATCCTCCTCCACCTCCTCTTCTTCCTCCCCCTCCCCCTCCTCCTCTTCCTCCTCCCCCCACCTCTTTTTCACCCATATCTCACTTTTTTCTCTCCTTTACTACTACTCTTCCACGCCATCCCTTTCTCCTGCTGCGTAAAAGGACGACTTTCCGCTTTCATAAAAGCTGCCCACTGCTGCCTCTCCGTCCTCTGCTGCTGCATCAAGCAGGCCCTCTGTGCATGTATGTGAATGCGTATGTATATATGTGTGTATGTGTATGTACGTGTATGTGTGAGTATATGTATATATATGGATCCACCTCCCTCTCCGTCACCTTAAAGGACTTTACTTCTTGAAGATTCCACCTCCATCCGCCCTCAAAACCTCTACCTCGGAACTCTCTTTAAAATCTCCACATTCTTCTTCTCCTCTCCTTATTTTCCTTCTTCTTCTCCTTCTTTAATCGTTCCCCTCCCCCCACCCCCGACCCCCCACCTCCCAGCGAGACAACCAGACGGACGTGCGAACGTGCGGACTTGATGGAGGTCCATCTACCTTCCTACCCAAAGACTTGCTCACCCTTCGTCCATCTGCTGCTGAGAGAAGCTGCTCTGTGTTATGAGGTTTTCCTCCCTTTGTTGAGGAAACTGTGAACTTCTTGATGTGAGGGATTACGTCCAATCCATCTTTCCTTCTCCTAAATTCTCCTTTTTCTTGTACTTCTTCTTCTTCTTCGATTGCATTTCGCATTATCCGGGGCTTAGGAAATAGGCCAGTGTAGAAAACAATGTTTGATTTTGGGTAAGAGGTCAAACGGCAGGAAAAAATTCATGACCACTTCAGAAGAAACAATAATAATAATAATAATAATAATAATAATAATACAAAGAAAATTCATAATCACATAATTCAATAAAATGGGAAAGTAAATCCACAGGAGTGTCTCTCGTTCGATTTTGTTATCTAAAATATATACAATCAGAAAGGTTTCGATGACTTGCGTTGAGACTGGTAAGGACGTCATCGAAACCTTCCTGCTTTATATATATATGTAATATGTGGCACAGTGTCGTTATTCCAAAAGGCAATAACTTAATAATACTTAAGAAAAAGGCACGAAACGGATAATAAGGAGAAAAGAGAAAAGGGAAATACGATAATGATTTTTCTTAGCGAAGGGATTTTGTTACTCCAAACATTAGGCTTTTAGCCATTAGACATCTGGTTTTCATCTCCCCCAAAAAAGCCTCTGTCGTACCAGCGATTAGTGACCAACAAGAGATTATGGTCGATGAGGGATATCGCCCAGGCATATTTGAGAAATTGGAAACTACTCTCATTAGCGCCTATGACTAATCGCCGTTCCCTTCGTGAACAGGTCAGAGAGAGCCATCTGGCATACGTTAAAAAGGAATTCTATGACCCGTTGTTAGAAAGAGGGAAGTACCAAATTCTTAAAAGCTCCACCCTCCCAAAGGTAGGCCTCTAGTATCGACGAATCAAAAGCCATGAGTGTTGGTCATAAGACAGCCCAAAAGGGGTATCAACGAATGACCTATGAGGTTACCAAGGCATACGCCCCTAAGAAGCCAGGACATGAAGAAGGAGGCGTATACAAATTCAAAGCTACGAATTACTGTAGAAGACCTGACAGGAAGGCGGTCTCGTATGAAGTTAGTAGCACTAAGAGACAAAAAAGTCTTTCAGAAAATGCCACACCCAGTCAGAATCCAAAAATCCAAAGGCGGGGCTAAGAGATTTCAACTGAACAAAAGGGCGAGACAGAGAGAGAGCAAGCGAAAAGGGAGCAGAGAGAAAAACGGGAACAGAGAAGTCAAGAGAGAGAACAACCGGGGAGCCTGAGGGAGAACTGCAGTGGCATGGCGGTGAAACAGAGAAGGACAGAAGAATCCCCAGAAGAAGAACAGGTGCAAAAGTGTGGTGTGCGAAGCAATCAAAGACAGTGAAAGTGACAATCAATACTCAGTAAATTTCCCTCGTGCCTATAGACTCGTAATTGCAACAAGTGCCAATTAAGTTTTATCAGTCCAAGAGCCCAGTAACTCAGAAGGTGGAAACATGTAGTGAACCCCATAACGAAGAATAAACTTAATGCAAAGAAACATATCATTAATTTCTCATCTAACAGAACCCTTTACCTAATTCCCCAAAGTACAGCCTCCACGGCACACGTTACCTTAGATCTGTGCAAAGAAAGTAAGTACCGTCACAGATTTATTGGTGGCAGAGCGATGGGATACGATGAGATAAAGATTGATATAGTAACAAGATTTATTGGTGGCAGAGCGACGGGATCGATGAGATAAGATTGATATAGTGACAAGATTAATTGATGTCGAGCGGTAAGGATAGGAAGAGACAAAAGAGACAGCAAAGAAATGGTGATTAGCGATGTGATACGAAGACACGAATGACAGTTTAAAGCCAGCGGCCGCGAAACGGAATCAAAAGTTTAGTGTCGGCATAAGAGATTTCAATCATTCACGCCACTCGAAAAAGAAAGTTCTCCCCACAAAGACAGTTACCAGTGCTTCCCCAAATACAAGACAGTTACCGAGTTGTAACAATAAAAGCGCTCCAAAAAAAAGCACCCACACTTCACGAAGAAAAGCTCCACTCCGAAGAACAAGAACAGGCGTTTTACCAGAAGAACAAGATGTCGAAAGCATAAGGCAAAATATCAAGAGGAAATGAAAAACAATCCCGAAAACGCATCAGTCAACGCAATCCTGCTCTGAGAGGAAAGAAGAGAGAGAGAGAGGTCCCCTTTCCCGAAGAGAAGAAGAGAGAGAGAGGGAGGGGGAACCGACACATCATTCAATGCGCTGGTAGGCGAACGCAAGCTGTCAGACGCAACCCGGGTGCCGAAGGCGACGCAAGTTAAGTCCAAATAAATGTCCCCACACTTACATAACATTAAACCTTTTTAAAGGAATTACGCGATTAACATTTCAGTTAGACAATTCCTGGTATTTCAAGATTAAAAGATTTCACACTGAATTTTTATTTTGGCAACGAAACTCTATATTTCTTCATTTTACTAATTATAAACTAATCAGCTACTAAGACCTTTTCCCCCCGAACATTTGTATCTACTAACCAATAACTTTAAATTTTAATTTGAATTTTGATTGTGTCATTTTATGTTATTTTTTGTGATTTTGGTTGTTTTTTGTGATTTTATGTACTTTGATTTGTGATTTCTTGTACTTTGATTTTTTTTGTTTAGTATTTGTTTTTTACTCTTATTCGTTACGTCGAATGAATGTTTACTTGTTTTTATTTTTGTTTTGTTTATGTTTAGGTAACAAGGGTAATTCACGGGAGGTCCTCTCGTTAGCGCACACTTTACGATCAGTTTCAGTATCGTTTTACCAGTACTGTTAAGAGGGTGTTGTTGTTGTTTAAGAATCGCTTACCGGTAACGTAAGACTTTGAGAATATTTCTGGGGAAAATTCTTTTATTTTTTATGGTGATCGAATACTTTAGTAAAACAATTTTATTGTTATTATCATTTTCTTTCGGGTTAATACTGTCATAACTTTGATACTTTTAATGATACTCAGTACTTTAAGAAAATTTCCATTAACGAGTCGATGGTCAAAGGGAGACCGACTCCTTATCAGAACGTAAGAACGCCTGTGCTCACAGAAGTCAAACAAGGAAATTAACCATGCCGGAAGGTACACAGTCCGCGAATTCGAACGCAGCAGTAATGGGAACACATAAGGGACATGTAATTAATCACATAGCTAAATTTTGTGGAAGAAAGAATGGTCAGTTTAGCTTGTAACTTAGAAGAACTGGATAGAGCAAGTGGAGACACGCCTAGATAGCATAACGGGGACAGATAGAGAAAAGCTTATTGAAGCCAAGAGTTATCTTGATTTGGAAGCCGGAGGAGACTTAGAACGGTACGTTCACAATCCGAGACTTACCGAGATCTTAAGAATTGGGAAGAATTGAAACGGTATTTTAGGAAGGTTTATTCCACAGTTGGTGAAAGAGATCCAGTTACTAGCTTGGCAAGGATAGTGCGTCAATTTAAGTTAGACGAAAGACGGTATCAAGAGTTTAGCTCTCAGTTGTATAACAATATGAATGAATGGGGTAACTTCATGGAATCCACAGGTTGGATAGAGGTAGAAGGAGGTAAGCAAAAAATGCTAATGAGTCATAGTTAAAAAAAAATATTTAGACTAGCAATAATGATTGGAAGCCTGCCTACGGAAGTTATTGCAAGGATGACACGTAAGTGGGAGACATCCGATGATGTAGCAGAGATTGAAGAGGAGGCAAACAAAAATTTTAGGTAGAAGACCTGAAGGAATCCTATATACAGACCTTTAGTCGCTATAGGACAAAAAGAAAGAGGTTCAAATAGATCTAGGACACCATCTAGAAATCATAATAAGATGCCAGGTAAATCTTCTCAAGGAGGATTTTCGACAGTCACGTGTTATAACTGTCAGAAGAGAGGACATTATGCCAGTGACTGCCGAGGGATAGCCTTCTGTCCTTTCCATAAGAGAAACAGGACATAGTGCTCGAGAATGCAGAAATAAATTTGTTTCAACTCCTAGAGGTAGATCTCAGTTGAGAGGCAGAAGTAGAAACAATAGTCCAATCTCCCCCCAGTTAGAGGAAATAGGGATTCCGTCCCAAATAGATATGCTAATCAAACAGCAAGTATAGGGTATCAACCAGCTCAGTCACTGTCGGACGACGCAATGGGAAATTTTCTGCTACTGGTACAATGGATCTTCCTCTACTACAGAGAGAACGTCCGGAATGTCAAGGCTAAGCCCAGCTACACAGGTTAGCAAAGTTGATGTAGGGAATGAATATAATTATAGACCATTATTTCCAGCACATGTCGGTCTAGAGAAACCTATTGTTACATTCTTTGATACAGGTAGTCCTAAGAATATAATGTCAGAAAAGGTGTATCGATTGTATTTTTCTCACTTAAGTTTGAACCCAGCAGTAGATTGTAGAATCACAACGTCCAGGTAATGATATCCCACGTAATTGGACAGTTAGATTTTCCATTTAGGCTAGGAAGAATTGCTCTAAGAGAAAATGTTTCTGGTAGCCAGAGATATACATTAGCCTTTGCTCATTTGCTGATAGGTTATCCAACTATGGCTAGACCAGGGATAAGCATTGATGCTCCTAGAGAACACTAGTGATTAAAAACGGTCGTGAGATTTCTAAAATACCATTATGCAAGTCAATTAAAAGAACCCAGACTCAAGAGAATCCCACGATGAAAGGTATTTTAAAGAAGGATAAGACCGAGGGAAGATATCCAGAATGCACCACGAGTTCACAACAGATCATTAACCTCTTAGAATCAAATCAATGCACTTATTTAAGGTTAGAAAGGGAATTAAGACTTAAACCAGGAGAAAGTGCGTGGGTAGAATGTACAGTAAATCCAATTTTTGAAGGAAGGAAAATTCTCACGCTTACTGAAAAGTCGCAAGTAAACGGAATACATTATTCTTCTAGTTTACATGAAGTTAGACAGAGCAAAATAGCTTTACGGATTACCAATAACAGAGGAGGAAAGGTTAAGTTAACACCAGGTACAGAGATAGGCTTAGCAGAAGTATACTCCATACCTATACGAGTTGTAGAAAGGGAAACGGGTAGCAGCAATTAGTAAAGGAAATGAAAACTATGCTCAGGACATAAAACTGAGAAGAGCTAAGATAGGATTTCATCTAAAGGACATTAAGGAAAACCATGTTAGAGAAGAATTCATAGACTTATTTGTGCGAATATAATGATATAGTCGCTCTAGACGGCGACACCTTGGGAAATACACGCGAAATAACGCACAAGATAGACATTCCATCGAACACAAAGACCAATTTACATACCAGCCTACAGAGTAGCACATTCCCAGAAGGAAATCATTGAAAAGAGAAGTACAAAGAATGAATAGGCAAGGAATAATAGAACCATCTAAATCCCCATGGTCCTTTCCACTTTTGCTAGTTCCTAAAAGGGACAAAACTTATAGAATAGTTGTGGATTTCAGAAAATTGAACCAAAATTACTGAAAATGATCCTTATCCAATGCCGTCAATGCGAGATCTAATCGCCCCATATAGGGTCCAAGAGATACTTCACCACAATAGATTTATTGCAGGGATTCTTGCAAATCCCTCTAGACGAAGAAAGTAAACCTTTGACTGCTTTTTCCACTAGTAACGGCAGATACCAGTATGTAAGAATGCCATTTGGGTCTAAAGTCAAGCCCGGTAACTTTTGTAAGATTAATGGATAAAATTTTGGGCGATTTACTAGGCAAAAGACGTACACTGTTACATAGATGATTTGGTAATAGCAACAGACACCATAGAGGAACATATAGACTTAGTCAGAGAAGTCCTAAAGAGATTAAGAAAAGCCAACCTGAAGCTTAAATTAAAAGAAGTGTAACTTCCTTAAAAGGAAAAATAGACTACCTTGGGCATACACTAAGTGAAAAGGGAGTAGAAGTAACGACTTAAAGATTAAGTCAATCAAGGAATATCTACACCTCAGTGCACAAAAGAGACGTAAAGTCATTCTTAGGTTTAGCAGGTTTTTACCGCAAGTTCGTAGGGAACTTTGCAGTCATATCCGCTCCACTAACTGAACTTTTAAGGAACACGTATCATTTGTATGGACAGACGAGCAGCAAGAAGCATTTGATGAATTGAAAGAAAGATTAACACATCCCCCAGTGCTTAGCTTCCCAGACTTTGGCAAAGAATTCTTTTTAGCCACGGATGCAAGCCACATTGGTATAGGAGCATGTTTAATGCAAAGACAAGATAATAAGTATAATGCGATAGCTTATTACAGTAGGAAATTAAAGCCCTCAGAAGTGAACTACTCAGTAACAGACCTCGAGTCTCTAGCTATAATAGACGCTTTAAAGCATTTCAGATATATCATTTTGGTTACAAGATAACCGTGTTCACGGATCATTCAGCCGCAGTAGAAATGCTAAAGAACCCTAATTTTTCTGGACGAAGAGCCCGTTGGTTCATGACAGCCCAAGATTATGATATAGAGGTGAAATATCCCTGGGTCCCTGGGAAGACGAATAAGGTAGCAGATGCATTATCAAGATATGTGTCACAAGGTGATAGTATAAATATGATAATTCAAGAAGAAGAAAAGAATGAAACAATGTGCAATGACGTAAATGTACTCACCATGCACTATACAGAGGAGCTTTCCCGGCAAAATTTCATAAAAGAACAAGAAAGAGATGAAGATATAAGGGAACTGTTTAAATACGTTAGAAACGAAGAAAACAACAGCCAACAAGAATTAACCGACTAGGTAGGAAGGTTGGATGTCCCACAGATGCACTAACGGACATAGATGGCGTATTAATTTGGATGTGTCACGAATATGACCCATTTGGTCAATTTCTAGGTGTACTGCACAAAAGGTTAGTACCTAAGAGTCTAAGAACAAGGAGTCATTGAGCTAATGCACGACGATGACATGAGAGCTCACCCAGGAAGGGATTGAGACAATTAGATTAATCCAAAGAACTTTCCATTGGAAGGGAATTCACAAAGATGTTAGTAATTATGTGAAGAGCTGCAATACATGCAACAGCTACAAGGGAAGAACAGACAAGGAAGTACCACTAGGGTGGAAATATCCTATCCCCACAGGACTCCTTTCGAAAGAGTATCTATTGATCTTATCACAAATCTTCATACCACGAGTAAAGGGAATAAGAATAATACTAGTATGTATCGACGCGCTCACGAGATATACAGAGTTGGTACCACTAACTAGTAAAAGTGCCAAGGATTGTGCAACCGCTCTCTTCGATAAAGATATTTTGCAGATATTCTGCCCCACAGCTCATTATTTTCTGATAATGGGACCGAGTTCAACAACTCATTAGTTCAAGAAATTTGTAACGCCTTTAAGGTAGAAAAGGTAGCGATACAGCCGTATCACCCAGCTAGCAATGGCTTGGTAGAAAGGAATAACAGGAAGGTTTTAGAACGTATTACGTCACACAGTAGGACAGGATCCTGACTGGGACGTCAATTTACCTTTAGTCCAATTATCATTAAATGCAAGGCATCATACGAGTACTCGAGCAACTCCCATAAAAGCTTTGATGGGATATGAACTCAGATTACCTTATGCATGGCTGATCAGCCATACAGCCTAATTACTCTGAAGATATCATGAAGATAAGAATCGGAAACTTTAAAGTAATACACAAGCAATTGCACAAGAATCTAGAAGAAGCCCAGCAGAATATGATAGAGAAGCATCAAGAAGGATTAAGGCCTGTAGACTACAAGAAAGGGGATGAAGTCTATATTAAGAAGGAAGTAAGAAGTGGTATTAATTATAAGTTAGCCACAAAATTCACAGGACCATACAAGGTCGTAGACGTACAAGAAACTAAGATAAAGGTTAAGAAAATGAATAACCAAATGCCTTCCACATATGCTGAATCATTAGAAGAAGAAGAATTTTGGATAAACAAGGACAGGTCAAGAGAACCAAAAAGAAGTCGAAGAATCCGAAATGACAGAGACGTCAGAAGAAATTCCAGAAGAAGGAACTAGATATAACCTAAGAAATAGAAGAGTCACTTTTCAGTGAAACAGAAGAACAAACCCATTAATTCATCCCATTATTCCCATGTATTTATTTGATTTCTTTATTGCTAAAGTTTACAGCCATCGGTCGACTTTAGGAATAATCTTTTATTGTTGCAATTCTTACTTTAATTAGTTGGTTTGTAGCAATTTTTTTTTTTTTGGAGTTATGTGCACTAACTTCAAATTTAATTTTGACTTGAAGGGAAATATTTGGGTATGTAAGAAACGATTCAATGCGCAGTATAAGAATTTTAAGACGTATATTAAGTTTAATCGTTCCATAAGAACATTCTTAGAAGTAAAAGAATAAATAAGACGGGTTAAGTTAAGTTAGACATTAAGTGATTTTAAGATACGAGAATTCGTTTCAGAAATGATTAAGATATTGAAGGGGCGATTAATACACTTATTTTGTTCAAATCCATTAAATGTTGATTGATGAAAACTTATTAATAAGATATTAATCAACAAAGACTCACTAACAAGATGTTAATTGATGAAGACTCATTAACAAGATAGTAGTTGTTGAAAACTTACTAACAAGTTATTGATTGGTGAAAACTTACTAGTTGTTGTCACAGTAGAAGAAACCTACAAGTATTAACCACTAACCGGTTCCTTTAACCGAGTTGCCAATTTTTGTTTTTAGTATCAGCAGTAAAGTTATATTGTTTATGTACTAGGTTTACTCAGAAAATTACAGTAAGAATGTCCAATGAAATTTTGCATAAACACAATACACACTCTCAGTAGGAAGTCAAGGACACACTTGTTATTGCATACAAATACACAAGGATATTTTCTCCCAGGACTTGTCTCCAAGCAAGCAGGTCACAGCAACAAGAAGCCATCAAGTGTCGTCAACAAAGAACGAAATTTATTTTTCCATAAAGAAAGACGATATCCACCTAGATAGAATAGGACTGAGGACTGAACCAATCATATACTGTAAACTTGGATAGTTACCATTATTTTTTGCTTCTACCATGCATTTATATAACTTATGTGACTCAAGGGCTTATGTATGTTTAACTTTCAGTTTTCTTGTTTTTTGGTGATTTATTCTTGTTTGCATTCAGTTTCATGTTTCTTAATGTGATTTACACATATTTGAATTCAGTTTGATGATTCTTTTGAATATTTCTTAATCAAGTATTTGTTCACTGTCCATATTCAGTTTTTTTAATGTTTCTCTGAATGTTACTTACTCAAGAATTATTCATATTACATTCAATTTGATTGTTGCCTTAACGTTACTTAATCAAGGATTTGCTCATGTTTAAATTCACTTTTGATGTTTTTGAGTTAAAGTTTCAATATGATTTCCAAGAAGCAGAAGTTAGGAGTCCTCTTGTAGGTATAATATTTGCTTCAGCTTAGTTAACGCTGTCGGAGTCAGCGAGGTAGCGGGCCGAGACTGTAATAGTGTGGCACAGTGTCGTTATTCCAAAAGGCAATAACTTAATAATACTTAAGAAAAGGCACGAAACAACGGATAATAAGGAGAAAAGAAAAGAAAAGGGAAATACGATAATGATTTTTCTTAGCGAAGGGATTTTGTTACTCCAAACATTAGGCTTTTAGCCATTAGACATCTGGTTTTCATCTCCCCCAAAAAAGCCTCTGTCCGTACCAGCGATTAGTGACCAACAAGAGATTATGGGTCGATGAGGGATATCGCCCAGGCATATTTGAGAAATTGGAAACTACTCTCATTAGTGCCTATGACTAATCGCCGTTCCCTTCGTGAACAGGTCAGAGAGAGCCATCTGGCATACGTTAAAAAGGAATTCTATGACCCGTTGTTAGAAAGAGGGAAGTACCAAATTCTTAAAAGCTCCACCCTCCCAAAGGTAGGCCTCTAGTATCGACGAATCAAAAGCCATGAGTGTTGGTCATAAGACAGCCCAAAAGGGGTATCAACGAATGACCTATGAGGTTACCAAGGCATACGCCCCTAAGAAGCCAGGACATGAAGAAGGAGGCGTATACAAATTCAAAGCCTACGAATTACTGTAGAAGACCTGACAGGAAGGCGGTCTCGTATGAAGTTAGTAGCCACTAAGAGACAAAAAGTCTTTCAGAAAATGCCACACCCAGTCAGAATCCAAAATCCAAAGGCGGGGCTAAGGAGATTTCAACTGAACAAAAGGGCGAGACAGAGAGAGAGCAAGCAGAAAAGGGAGCAGAGAGAAAAACGGGAACAGAGAAGTCAGAGAGAGAACAACCGGGAGCCTGAGGGGAGAACTGCAGTGGCATGGCCGTGAAACAGAGAAGGACAGAAGAATCCCCAGAAGAAGAACAGGTGCAAAAGTGTGTGTGCGAAACAATCAAAGACAGTGAAAGTGAAACAATCAATACTCAGTAAATTTCCCTCGTGCCTATAGACTCGTAATTGCAACAAGTGCCAATTAAGTTTTATCAGTCCAAGAGCCCAGTAACTCAGAAGGTGGAAACATGTGTAAGAACCCCTAACGAAGAATAAACTTAATGCAAAGAAACATATCAATTAATTTCTCATCCCTAACAGAACCCCTTTACCTAATTTCCCCAAAGTACAGCCTCCACGGCACACGTTACCTTAGATCTGTGCAAAGAAAGTAAGTACCGTCACAGATATATATATATATATATATATATATATATATATATATATATATATATATATATATATATATATGAACGGAGAAAGCAGGCGAGTCAGCCAAAGTGATAAAATGCACAGGGAGCAGGAGCAGGAACAAACATGGCGAAGTATTTCACACTTTATTCCGACGCGTTTCGCATTCGGCAGAATGCATCTTCAGGGTCTGTATAATAAATAATGACTAATATAAATTAAATTGATTTGAAAATAGTCTAAAAATTATTTACAAACTAGTTAAAATGAAAAACGGAACTTCACACATAGATAAAAATACACTAACAATTGATAAAACAACACGAGAAGTTAAAAGCACATACGTTAGTTTAAAAGTTCAGATGGAAAGTTAAAACAAAAAACCGAATAAATAAATTAGTAAAATACAAAGTAAAGAATATTTGAGGAGCACTGGGGGCGGGTCGACCTACCATGGTAAGAGATAAATAAAAACTAAAAGAATGTACACAGAAACATAGGCTTAAGAGAGAAACAAGGGGGTGGAGGTGGTCTGGTTGTTCAAACTGCGGAACAAGTTGTTTAATAAAAATGGCTCTCCAGGATCAACAGTTCATTTCGGGCTGGAGGTTTGACCAACAACAACAAAATCTTCATATTTAATATTAACCTTACATTTTTGCTATGTTCACGTATACTGGACTGTTCGGGATTTGATAATGAACATCCAGTACGAAAACTAACTCCCTTGTGGCAGTCTATGGCGAACCCTCATCATCCTCTGAGAAGAACCTACGTAAGTTCCCAGACTACATCTGGGACAAGAATATTTGTACACTATACCAGAGGACATGAGGGGGCATAAACGGTCTTTAAATTTAAACATGGATCCAATTGTTAGTGGATTGACCGGAATGAGTTTTACCTTTAATGCGCCAAAGTGTTTTTGTACGATTTTTGTAAATTCGGCCCTAAAGGAATCATCGTGTAAATATGGGAATCGGGCATAAAAAGGAAGCTTTGGAACATTAATTTCATTGGTGTTGGTGCAAAACTCTTTATTAAGGACCTTGTAAATAATTCTGTTGACGAGCTTGGTGGGAAAGCAGTTATCCTTAAAATATGCTAAAAAAAGAAAGGCAATTTCTTCATGAAATACGAAATGAAATTTTTAGCTTCTCTCTCTTTTATCGACAGTATTATATTCCGTAGTCTTTTTACGAAAAGTTTACAAAATTTTATTGATTTGGCACAGGATAGGCAATTTAACAAACTTAAAAGCATGGGTGTTTTCATTCCTAAATTTTGTGAGAATCGCGCCACAGTTTTCAACTTTTCTAATTATATTTTATCCAAGAGAGAAGAATTTTTGTTGTCCCTTGGGTTGGATTTTTGTTTACCAAATTATAGGCCAAAATATAACCAATTCTTCTTACCATTAGAATCGATTTTCAGAGGTTGAAATCCCTCCCTCTTAATGCCAATTTGAGTGGTTTACAAAATGAATTATCTAGTCTATCTCAACGTGTTTTTTCAAAGTTAAAAACTAATTGGGCTCCTTTTTTCAAAAAATGTGATTTTGATCTAATAAAAATTTGGCTAAGCGTGAAGACATCATAATTGTGAAACCAGATAAGGGGAAAGGGGCTGTCATTCTCAATAGATCAGATTATAATTCGAAAATGGAAACTATCCTTAATGATCATACTAAATTCACAAAGATAGGTGTACCTGACTACCAAAGCATTTTTCGTACCGAAGATAAAATCAACCGGTTTCTGAGATCTCTGAAGAAAGATAATGTCATTAACGAAGAAACTTATCGTCACCTGTTTTCCACCGGCTCTTCCTTTGGTGTTATGTATGGCCTACCCAAAATTCATAAACCTAGTGTTCCCCTCCGCCCTATTCTAGCGTCTTACAATACACCTAATTATCAACTTGCGAAATTTTTAGTCCCGTTGCTTGAACCTTTAACTAAGAATCAATATACAGTTTCAAATTCAAAATCGTTTAAAGAATCAGTACTCCCCCAAGATTCTGATACATTTATGGCGAGCTTTGATGTTGAATCCCTTTTTACCAATGTTCCTGTTAGGGAGACCATTAGCATAATTTTAGACAAGTTATTTCCCCAACCTGATTCGTACTTTCACAATTTTAATCGTTCTACCTTTAAGTCTCTTTTAGAAATGGCGGTGCTGGACACCGCCTTTATTTTTAACAATAACTATATAGACAAGTGGAGGGTATGGCTATGGGGTCTCCGTTAGGTCCTACCTTTTCCAATATCTTTATGTGCTCGCTGGAAGAGCGCTTTTTGGACGAGTGCCCTCTTTCCTTCCGCCCTTTATTTTATAAAAGATACGTTGACGACACCTTCACCCTTTTCAGGCGTAATTTTGATTGCCATGCATTTTTAGAATTCATTAATTCATATCACCCAAATATTCAAAGTTTACCCTTGAAAGTGAAATGAACGACCGTCTTCCGTTTTTTAGATGTAGAAGTATTTCGTGAAAACAGTAAGTTTAACACTACAATTTTTAGGAAAAAGACATTTACAGGTTGGGAACGAATTTTCATAGCTTTTGTTTTAGTAATTTTAAATCTACTCATTTTTAATTTTTAACCCTTGTATATGAGCCGTCTCCCTTACGTCTAACTGGCACGTATTTCATGAAGAAATTGCCTTTCTTTTAGCATATTTTAAGGATAACTGCTTTCCCACCAAGCTCGTCAACAGAATTATTTACAAGGTCCTTAATAAAGAGTTTTGCACCAACACCAATGAAATTAATGTTCCAAAGCTTCCTTTTTATGCCCGATTCCCATATTTACACGATGATTTCCTTTAGGGCCGAATTTACAAAAATCGTACAAAAAAACACTTTGGCGCATTAAAGGTAAAAACTCATTCCGGTCAATCCACTAACAATTGGATCCATGTTTAAATTTAAAGACCGTTTATGCCCCCTCATGTTCCTCTGGTATAGTGTACAAAATATTCTTGTCCCAGATGTAGTCTGGGAACTTACGTAGGTTCTTCTCAGAGGATGATGAGGGTTCGCATAGACTGCCACAAGGGAGTTAGTTTTCGTACTGGATGTTCATTATCAAATCCCGAACAGTCCAGTATACGTGAACATAGCAAAAATGTAAGGTTAATATTAAATATGAAGATTTTGTTGTTGTTGGTCAAACCTCCAGCCCAAATGAACTGTTGATCCTGGAGAGCCTTTTATTAAACAACTTGTTCCGCAGTTGAACAACCAGACCACCTCCACCCCCTTGTTTCTCTCTTAAGCCTATGTTTCTGTGTACATTCTTTTAGTTTTTATTTATCTCTTACCATGGTAGGTCGACCCAGTGCTCCTCAAATATTCTTTAACTTGTATTTTACTAATTTATTTATTCGGTTTTTTGTTTTAACTTTCCATCTGAACTTTTCTTTTAACTAACGTATGTG
>NC_061094.1:71899429-71924429 GCF_015104395.2 Macrobrachium nipponense | reverse complement strand
AGCGTTGGCACTTCTTATTTCGCTTATACTCCCTCAGATCTCTCTCTCTCTCTCTCTCTCTCTCTATCTATCTACTCTATCTATCTATCTTTAAATTTCCTATCATTTAGCGTTGGCACCTCTCTCTCTCTCTCTCTCTGTCTCTCTCTCTCTCTCTCTCTCTCTCTCTCTCAGTATTAGCAACGCTAACGTTGCCATTTCATTCATTTCTCAAACGGAGCTTCAAAGATAATCTCTTCTGATTCTCTGATCTAAAACTCCACCCAGTTCCGATTTGCGTCAGCAATACATCAGCATGAACGCTGCCTTCCGTCGTAAGAACTCCGCTCTGCAACGAACGCTTCCCCGCCCAGTGGCCGCGTTCAGAAAGAGCGCACTACATCATCATCTTCATCATCATCATCATTAACTTTACCGTCAAGTCAGCGGTTTTGCGCCATCTTCCCACCTCATCTTCATTACCGAGAAAGTTTTTTTATTTTTTTATTATTATTTCTTTCTCCTTTCACAATTTTTCCCCTATTTTCAATTTTCAATTTAAAAAAGGATTATGCATCATTTACGGCGAATGCAATAATTGTTATAGAAAGATTTTGAATCTTGATAACCCCTCGTTCTCTCTCTCTCTCTCTCTCTCTCTCTCTCTCTCTCTCTCTCTCTGGATATTTCGCTGTCTACATATTTATATCAATTTGGAGCGACGTGGATATTTCATTTATTTTTATTTTACACTGGTAAAAAAAAATTGCTATACGGAGTATTTTTTCATATGACATAATACATTACATCTGCATCAATTAAAGTTGATTTTTGTTGCAGTAACTCATGCCTACAACGAATTTATTTATTTATTATTTAATTTTTTTTAGCCTGTCTTCAAGCTTTTAACTACTGTCAGATTACATAGATTACGCAGATTACAAATGATGCTTTTGCATTTTGTATTCTATGCGTAATAGCCCTAGTAAAATGGAAATTATGTATTCTTTTAACTGATTTTCATCTGGCCAGTAATGACATACAATGTCTTTAGCTGTCATCATAATAAAATAATGTTTTGGAATGAATTCTTTTAACTCTCAGAGAATTGGAGTCAAAAAATAATAAGAGCAAAATGTCAAAGACGAATGATAGCGACGATTGGAATATATAAAGTTTACTCCATACAAGTTGTTGCAGATTGCACTGCATCTGTTCGTGTAAATATTTCAAACGCAATGTATTAAGATATTTTTTTCATATTTTTATTTATTTATTTTATTTTTTGTTACAATTCTTCATTTTATCTCTCATATATTTTCACGACTTCTTTGTCCATTTTTTATTATCTAATTCAGTTGGTGACAGACCATCTTTCAGAATGCTCAGTCTAGAATGATTCAGTCCTTATATTTTTTATTAATTTATTTATTTATTCATTTATTTATTTATTCATTTTGCTACAATCTTCATACTATTTCTCATATATTTCACGCCTTCGTTTTCCATTTTTCATGATCAAATTCTGCTGCTGACTGACCTTCTTTCAGAATTCTAAATCTAAAATGATTCAATGCTTTTATTTTTATCTTATATATTCATTTATTTATTTACTTTGCCACAATTCTTCATTCTATTTCTCATATATTTTCACGACTTCGTTTTTCCATTTTTGACGATCAAACTCAGTTGGTGACTCACCTTCTTTCAGAATGCTCAGTCTAGCATGATTCAGCCCTTTTATTTTTTATTCATTTATTTTATTTATTTATCTATTTTGTTACAATTCTTCATTCTATCTCTCATACATTTCCACGACTTCGTTGTCCATTTTTGACAATCAAATTCAGCTGATGACAGACCTTTCAGAATGCTCAGTCTAGAATGATTCAATGCTTTTATTTTTATTTTATTTATTCATTTATTTACTTATTTATTTATTATATTTCTCATATATTTTCGTGACTTCGTTGTCCATTTTTGACGATCAAACTCAGTTGGTGACTGACCTCCTTTCAGAATGCTCAGTCTAAAATGATTCAATGCTTTGTAGCCGTCTTTTCTTCTTCTTCTTATTCTTTTTCTATGCTGAATTTTGGACTTATCCAGCTTACTTCAATTCCATTTCTCGCTATTACGAATATTACCAGCGTTGACGTAAAGGATTCACGCGTCTGGAAAGGATTACGGCGCGAATCTGGGTGAGTCCGCTTTTATAAAGATATTAATATTTCCTGATGTTTTTTTTTTTTCTTTACTTGGATTTGGCTTGATTCTTCAACAAAACTTGATACAGCGCTGTGAATAAATAGTATACGAATTACATATCGGTATTAATACATTCGATGGTTCTCCAATCCTTGTAAAAGAACTTCAGCTTAAATATTATATATATATATATATATATATATATATATTATATATATATATATATCAAAGGTCTCTCTCTCTCTCTCTCTCTCTCTCTCTCTCTCTCTCTCTCTCATATTCATATATTCATGACCTTTCAACTAGTAACTTTCTGAACATTTCAACCACCTAACCTTTAGCTAGTTCTCTCTCTCTCTCTCTCTCTCTCTCTCTCTCTCTCTCATAAAATAAGTCTAAATGCCCAAATTCCATTTCATAAATGAAAAATATAGGCTACAAACGAAATACAACACCAAAATGTACCATAGACCAACCTGAAGACGCGTAACTACACTTACACACACACACACACACACACACACACACACACACACACACACAGTCTACATTTTACTTCATAATTTTTATTCCAAAGTTCTTCCCATTTCAAGAGGAAATGACCTCCATAACTCAGCAAGATCATAATTCTGAAAAGTCTGAATTTCAGGGTCACATCAGCAAGTCTTCATTCTCCTATACCCTTTCCTGTCGGAATATATAAAAAAATGGCCGAACGGTTTTCAAGTTCAAATTCCAATTCGGAACATTCCTATATTCCCGATCGAATCGAAAATGGAATTTAGGCAAAATGCCGAACCGTTCAAGTTCAAATTCCAGTTCGGACATTCCTCCCTATTTCCCGACGAATCGAAAATGGAATTTAGGCAAAATGCCGAACCGTTCAAGTTCAAATTCCAGTTTGGAACATTTCTATAATCGCGACCGAATCGAAAATGGAATTTAGGCAAAATGCCGAACGTTTCAAGTTCAAATTCCTATTCGGAACATTCCTATATTCCCGATCGAATCGAAAATGGAATTTAGGCCCAAGGCCACGCACTGGGACCCATGAGGTCATTCGGCGCTGAAGCGGAAATTGACAGTCAAGAGTTTGAAAGGTGTAACAGGAGGAAAGTAAGATGGAAGAAAGAGACTATGAACGGGGGTACAGTTAAAAGAAATGAAAGTGGGTTGATGTTAGGAACGCTGCAAAGAACCTTCAGTAATGCCTACAGTGCACCGCATGAGGTGCACTGAAACTTTCTTACGTTGCAGTAACAGCAAACTTATGACTAAATCTAGCAATGTTTGTGTGAACCAGTTAGCTTTTTTTTTTATTACTGCATTAAATTCAATTGCTTTCTAAAGCGCTGCTCTATTTGCTTACGAGTAACTGCAAGGAAATTTTGAGTCTAGGTTATATAATTTATACATCGTATATTTCAATCATTTTATCACTGTAAACTTAATTCCATCGATATAAACAATACTGAGGAATATCAGTTGTTACACGCAAGACTTAACAGAAGTCCAAAGTTATGACATTTATACCAATCTCGTTTTTGTTCTACGTATAAACATTTCAAACCCGTAATCCTTGACATACGATGCTGCTGCAGTCTCATATCTCATCCATAATCATAAATAAAAAAAAAATAAACCCAACAGCGAAATAGATTAGGGAACATTCCCAAATTATCTCTCCACCGGTGTCAAACTTTTGCTGTCAATACTCTTTGTCGGCCGGCGTAAGTTTGTTGTCATAAAAAAAAAAAAAATCGTTATTACATGAACTTGTCAACTCTTCCATTTCACCGCTAGGTTCTCAAAAAAGAAAAAAGTGAAACTTTTCTTTCAACTAAGAAAAAAAAAAAATCGTGGAGTTAAACTTTGTCTTTGAGCTGAGATTTTTATATCACGGTACAATGGGCAATTCCTCAGAGATGTTTTAGGAAACTAACGCTTTTGTGAGGTTCGTGTTATGTTCCTTTTTCTTTTTTCTTTTATAATAATAATAATAATAATAATAATAATAATAATAATAATAATAATAATAATAATAATAATAATAATAATAATATAATAGGGAAAACTCTCTATCACGAGAGTATATATGATGTTCTAAAGGGTCCATAATAATACAAAGTGTTAAGGAGTCCGTGTATAATTGTTAAGACTTTACAAAAAGCTTTCGAACCCTTCCCTGGAGATGTGGACCTTTAGAACAAAGTAATAATAATAATAATAATAATAATAATAATAATAATAAAAATATTTATTTCAGCTCTGCGCTATAAATACAAAAAAGATAGATGCATTACAATAAACAAAATCTAGATACGTGATAAAAAAATTTATGGTAATGACCGGTTGCCCTTTATAATAATAATAATAATAATAATAATAACAAAACCATTATTTTTCAGCTAAAGTCTATAGGCAGAGACAGAGTTCAGGTAGAATTGACTAATAATAATAATAATAATAATAATAATAATAATAATAATAATAATAATAATAATAAGAGAGATACAGTTTACAGATGCAATATGGAAAGAGAGGAAGCAAGAGACAGAGAGAGAGAGAGAGAGAGAGAGAGAGAGAGAGAGAGAGGTAAATTTTTGCTGCAAGCACTGCTGAAGCATAAGATGAAAGTTCTCCATTATTTGAGAGAGAGAGAGAGAGAGAGAGAGAGAGAGAGAGAGAGAGACCTCCTCCGCCTGATGACGCTATTAGCAGAAATGTCGGCTGAAATACGTTTCCCATGGACATGTTTGATATCTTTTTAATGCTGAAGGAATGGATGGAGAACCGCCTCACGGATCCTACTACAATATATATATATATTCACTTTCTCTTTTATTAAAAAGCAAAAAAATTGCTATATAAAAGAACAAAACAAACAAACCGGAATAGTTTAGTTAGCAATTACTACTTCAAGAATATATCCAATACGCAATAATATTGCATCTTTTCATCTAACAAAAAAATTAAAAGACTAAAATAGAAACGAAATAAATCTATAATAATAATAATAATAATAATAATAATAATAATAATAATAATAATAATAATAATAATAATAATCACTGACATCACGACAGACACAGTCAGACACCAACTAAAGAAAATGCCAACTGGAAATCCCCCATGTCCCCCGATGAAGTCTATGGATACTGGCTCAAAATCTTCAAGGCCCTACACCCAAGAATAGCAGAACAACTCCAGCATTGTATCACAAATCACCATGCGCCCAAATGGATGACCACAGGAAGAACATCCTTAGTCCAGAAAGACAAGAGTAAGGGAAATATAGCCAGTAACTACAGGCCTATCACCTGCCTACCATAATGTGAAAGTTACTAAAAGGTATCATCAGCGAAAGGCTATACAACTACCTAGAGGATACAAACACCATCCCCCACCAACAGAAAGGCTGCGGAAGGAAGTTGTGTAGGGGCACAAAAGACCAGCTCCGATAGACAAAATGGTAATGAAGAACAGTAAGAGAAGGAAAACCAACCTATGGGGCAGATGAAAACACCATCAGCTTCCTCAAAAAAATTACAATGCGCAACTGGAATACAATACTTACAATCTCTGGAATAAGACTAGCAGAGGTTAATATCAGGAGAGGGATTCTTCCAGGGCGACTCACTGTCCCCATACTACTTCGTAGTTGCCATGATTCCCATGACAAAAGTACTGCAGGAGGTGGATGCTGGGTACCAACTTCAAGAAAGAGGCAACAGAATAACCATCTGATGTTCATGGACGACATCAAGCTGTATGGTAAGAGCATCAGGTAAATAGATACCCTAATCCAGACTGTAAGGATTATGTATCTGAGGAGGCCATCAGGATGGAGTTTGGAATAGAAAAATGTGCCTTAGTCAACATACAAAAGGGCAAAGTAACAAGGACTGAAGGGATAAAGCTACCAGATGGGAGCAACATCAAACACATAGATGAGACGGGATACAAATACCTGGGAATAATGGAAGGAGATGATATAAAACACCAAGAGATGAAGGACACGATCAGGAAAGAATATATGCAGAGACTCAAGGCGATACTCAAGTCAAAACTCAATGCTGGAAATATGATAAAAGCCATAAACACATGGGCAGTGCCAGTAATCAGATACAGTGCAGGAATAGTGGAATGGACGAAGGCAGAACTCCGCAACATAGATCAGAAAACCAGGAAACATATGACAATACACAAAGCACTACACCCAAGAGCAAATACGGACAGACTATACATAACACGAAAGGAAGGAGGGAGAGGACTATTAAGCATAGAGGACAGCGTCAACATCGAGAACAGAGCACTGGGGCAATATCTGAAAACCAGTGAAGACGAGTGGCTCAAGAGTGCATGGGAAGAAGGACTGATAAAAGTAGACGAAGATCCATGTATATACAGACAGGAGAATGACAAACAGAACAGAGGAATGGCACAACAAACCAATGCAACGGACAATACATGAGACAGACTAAAGAACTAGCCAGCGATGACAATTGGCAATGGCTACAGAGGGGAGAGCTCAAGAAGGAAACTGAAGGAATGATAACAGCGGCACAAGATCAGGCCCTAAGAACCAGATATATTCAAAGAACGATAGATGGAAATAACATCTCTCCCATATGTAGGAAATGCAATACGAAAAATGAAACCATAAACCACATAGCAAGCGAATGCCCAGCACTTGCACAGAACCAGTGCAAAAAGAGGCATGATTCAGTGGCAAAAGCCCTCCACTGGAGCCTGTGCAAGAAACATCAGCTACCTTGCAGTAATAAGTGGTACGAGCACCAACCTGAAGGAGTGATAGAAAATGATCAGGCAAAGATCCTCTGGGACTATGGTATCAGAACAGATAGGGTGATACGTGCAAACAGACCAGACGTGACGTTGATTGACAAAATCAAGAAGAAAGTATCACTCATTGATGTCGCAATACCATGGGACACCAGAGTTGCGAGAGAAAGAGAGGGAACGAAATGGATAAGTATCAAGACCTGAAATAGAAATAAGAAGGATATGGTATATGCCAAGTGGAAATTGTACCCAAATATCATAGGAACACTAGGCACGATCCAAGATCCCTGAAAAAGAATCTGGAAAAAATAGAGGCTAAAGTAGCTCCAGGACTCATGCAAAAGAGTGTGATCCTAGAAACGGCGCACATAGTAAGAAGAATGATGGACTCCTAAGGAGGCAGGATGCAACCCGGAACCCCACACTATAAATACCACCCAGTCGAATTGGAGGACTGTGATAAAGCAAAAAAAAAAAAAAAAAAAAAAAAAAAAAAAAAAAAAAAAAAAAAATTTAAAAAAAAAAAAAAAAAAAAAAAAAAAAAAAAAATATCAATAATAATAATAATAAAATCTGAGTGGATCATTCCTGTTTGTCCGCCCTGGGTGGGGGCTTGGGTAGGTGGGGGATAGGAGGTGTAGGTGAGACATGACAATCCACCCTCCTCTTGCAAACCTGTTTGTCCTCCCCAGGAGGGGGCAGTGTAGGTCGGGGATAGGGAGGGTAGGGGAGACATGACACGCTCCACCTTCCTCTTGCAAACCTGTTTATCCCCCCAGGAGGAGGTGGGGTAGGTGGGGATTCGGGAGTGTATTTGGTGACATAACTGACCACCCTTCTCCTGCAAACCTGTTTATCGTCCCAGGAAGGGGGCAGGGTCGGGGGGGGATCCAGGGAGGTTTAGGAGAGACATGACTCATCCTTCCTCCTCTTGCAAACCTGTTTGTCCACCCGGGCGGGGGATTTTATATATTATATAAACATCTGCATCCAAAAAGTGCGAATAATTCGAGAGGTTTGAATGGGGCTCTGGTTGTTACAATGCCAAACGTATCTGTCCAAAGAAAAATAGAAATAAATTATTCAGCAGATTCCAAAAGATCCAAACCATTCTATTTTGCGAGACGGGAGACCGTAACTCAAAGCGAATTATCCCCCGAAATTGCAGCAAATCTCAGAATACAGCCACAATCATGTGTTCTGAAGTCGATGTAAGGGGGTGAATTCCAAGCGCAAAACAGAGCAGTTCGGTAATGTATTCCCCCTGAAGTTTGTTAATTAACAGAGTTCACAGGAGAGAGAGAGAGAGAGAGAGAGATACGAATTATAGTCAGTCTCTCTCTCTCTCTCTCTCTCTCTCTGTCCGTCAGACCCACAATTAGATGGATGGGAAAAGTTCGTCTGTGATGAGAGAATATTTCTTCGACCGTTTTTTTGCACACGGTGTATACCGATAGAACGCGCGTGTGTTTTTGGGGGGAGAATATCCAATACATATACAATACATCACATCTATATATATATATATATATATATATATATATATATATATATATATATATATATGTATATATATATATAAACACACAGTTTTTATATATATATATATATATATATATATACTATATATATATATATATATATATATATAGATATATATATATATATATAATGACTGGTAAAAGATTAGAGCCTTGGAATCGACCTTACGCATCCCAGAGATTAGGGCCCTGGAATCAACCATATGGGTCCCAGTGCTTAGGGTCTTGGGATCGACCTTACGGCTCCCAGCGCCTAGGAGCCTTGGGACAAAATTCTAATAATCCCAATTCCCAAAGATTAAACCTCAACATCGTAATCCCTTTAACTCATTCTCTCGAGAGCTTATTCTCCGAAGCCCGTATAAAAAATGTGATTTACGATCGCCTTAATGATCCAGCCTTTGGCTGATCTTCCGTCAAGCGACAATGAACCCGATCGGTAACCGAGGCATAAATCATTTTCTTAAATGGGCCGTAAAATCTTAAAAGTCTTAAAAATCTTAAAAGTCTTAAAAAGACTTACGCGCGTCGTGGCTTACTTGAATATACAGGTGCTTGTGTTGTCGTAAATAGAATGTATATTTTCTTTATTGAAGTTTGCTTATAAAAGTAATTGTAGAAAATAACAGTATACTCCTAAGACATTGTCAGGAAGCAATGATGGGAATATTGAGAGAGAGAGAGAGAGAGAGAGAGAGAGAGAGAGAGAGTAAATGTTATTTACATTTCCTTGAAGAATATTAGGAGATAAAAGCACTCCTACGTTACGTAGAGTCACTGATGAAGACCAGGAAGACATCAATAATATTCAGGAAGGAGAGAGAGAGAGAGAGAGAGAGAGAGAGAGAGAGAGAGAGAAAATGTTAAATGTTCTGTAAGTTTGCTAGGAAATAAGAATATTAGAAAATATAGCACGAGAGAAATGGTAAATATTCTCTAAGTCCGCTTGGAAAATATTATAACTGGAAATAGTGACGAATACCGAGGAGAGAGAGAGAGAGAGAGAGAGAGAGAGAGAGAGAGAGAGAGAGAGAGAGAGAGAGAGGGGGAATGCTTCTTCTCAGCACGATGCCACTTCACTTCTTATCATCAAACTGAAAACTGCTTATCTCTTCCTGCCCTTTTCCAACAAAAGCACCTCTCACAATAAACCTTTTTCTCTGGTCGAGGAAATATATATCATCTTTTTCTCTCCCTTTCGACGAAGTATTTGGACACAATGGGAATTCTCCAATTCCCGTCCTTGCAAAGGACGGGAAGCGTCGAAGAACCCCCGATGCAGAATGGCTTCGCGTTTTCGAAAGTCTCAAATCTTGTGTATAATAATCTTTTCTGACTACTTGAACAATGGTTATTCATTTTCCATTATCTACGTAAACAACGCGTGCTGAAGTTTGATAGTAATCTAAAATGGCAATTGTAACAAGCGCTATTTTATATCCTAAACCACCAAAAGGATTTTAACATACGATCTCGTAATCAAATCTTGCAAATTTTTTTTATAGTTATTAACATCGGCATTTTTTCACACGATTTCTTTTATAGCTTAATTCACCTCAAGGATTTTAAAGCTTGATATTGTAATCAAATTTCGGACATATGGCTTTTGATTAATGCATTTGATAAAAAAATATATTTTTTAATTCTGTATACATTACTGTACCGTATCACTAAAAAAATCACGTACACTTTCCACTTGTATGTTACCACCCATATATAATATATATATATATATATATATCATATATATATATATATATATATATATATTATATTATATTGTAATGGCAATAGCAAACGGAGAGAAAAGTGAAAAATAGAATCGTTGCTAGACCTTTCGACTTACTGTCCTTTCCTGAGCAGAAAGTTTTAAGTCGAAAGGCCTAGCTAACCACCCTATGTTTCACTTTTCTTTCTCGTGGAATTTGCCTTTATAATATATATATATATATAATATATATATATATATATATATATATGCACGCAGGTTCGTTTCCGCTACCGGACATCATAATTTCTTCATATTTCTTGCACTCACTTGGATCTTGAGGCTTGGCTTTGTAGTGACAAGCGTACCTCACCTCCCCCACCCCCCCAAAAAAAAAAAAAAGAATTCAAGAAGTTAAGAGGGCATTGTGGCTATTACAATTACATACATAAGCAAACGACGGTCCTACAGCCATTCCTTTCTTATCCTTCGCTTTATAAAGGTTAATATTCCTGTTTAATCTTAAATTTTGTCAATTTTAATGTCACCTTGTAAATAATTCTAGTTTTTTAGTTCTTAACAACTAGTTCTTATGAATAACTTTAGTTTATTATGTATTCCTTTTTAACTTAGCAAGTAAACTGTAATTTTATATTTTGTAAATGTGAATTATTTTTATATTACAGACTGATGATTGATGTGTCAGGATGGCACGAAACGTTTCTTAATATACTCTTATTGATCTTCTGAGTTTTTGTAACCCTACTGATGTATATATATATATGCATACATGTAGAATCTACTGGTCACTTTTTCACCAGATACATATGAAATTGTAATAGCCACAATGCCCAACTTCTTGAATTCTATGCTTTTTTTTTTTTTTGATACGCTTGTCACTACAAAGCCTGAATATGCAAGTTAAGGAAATTTGAAGAAGAAATTGTGATGTCCTGTCCTGGAAAACAAACTCAGCTCCGATAATCACAAAGAGGTCACGTTGCCGACCTGACCCCGAGAAGGATTATTGGACCCGAGTTCGTTTCCCAGGACAGGACATCACAATTTCTTCTTCAAATTTTTTAGACTTGGATCTTCAAGCTTTGTAGTAACAAGCGTATCCAAATAAAAAATAAATAAATAAATAAATAAAAAAGAGCAAAGAATTCAAGAAGTTAAGAGGGTATTGTGGCTATTACAATTTCATATATATAACATACGTGAGTATGTATACACTGCATCAACCCAAACGCACCAAATTGGTTATTTGCATGCAAACGCTTCTTGCTCCGTCAGTAGACAAACCGAACCCAAATCACATATTATTCTCTTTTCACAGCCCGGATATTCCTTTTAGTCTTTTGACACTGGTTCGGCCTCTTTCATCTTGTTGTGGTGTCAATTATCTCACGGCATAACGAACTGGCCTCCTTTGTGTGCGAGGCCGAATCAATCGCATCTTGTTATTTTTTTTCCAGTTTGTTATCCGGGAAGATAATTGTTATCAGTGTTAATAGTTCCGGAAAAAGTCAAAGTATAAATAGTCGTGTATGTGATTTATAATTAATTGTTATCAGTGGTCTGACCTGGCGTTTTGTTAATAGTCCAGGAAAATGTAAAGGTATAAATAGTCGTACATGTGATTTAAAATTTATCATCACGTCGACCATATCGGATACGTTTTAAGTGATATTTACATTAATAATGCTTATCATAATGTGACTATGGGATTTATAATATTTTATCATCGCGTCGACCATATCGGATACGTTTAGGTGATATTTATATTAATAATGCTTATCATAATGTGATAAAACGTTTATGCCACCAAGAGCTAAACAATTTTATATTATATTTTAAATTA
Organism: Macrobrachium nipponense; assembly: GCF_015104395.2. Classification (NCBI taxonomy): domain Eukaryota; kingdom Metazoa; phylum Arthropoda; class Malacostraca; order Decapoda; family Palaemonidae; genus Macrobrachium; species Macrobrachium nipponense. The sequence goes on along the minus strand of NC_061094.1, from coordinate 71,912,323 downwards.
ATGAACAGCTAGAGGTATTAAATTGGATTTGACGCAACTGACTATAAAAGAAATCTCCTTCAGAGGACGCGAAACTTGTAGGTATTACGTAATAGAAAATTACCTAATAGAAAATTAAGGAAAAACAGAACCAAATAACGCTGACGCTCCTGGATTATATTCAGAGCCGCAATGAAAGATGAAAACTGGCGTCCCAAAAACATTTTAAGCTCTAGAAACCAAAACATTTCCATTTTAGCGGCGCCGTTATTTTTAGCAATCTACCAGGACAAGTAGGGCAGAATGGAAGTCAGGAAGGGAAAAAAAATAAAAAAAAATCAAATAAAGTTCAAAAGCTGTGATATCCTGTCCGTCTGGACGACTTCCCCTGTTTAAAAAGAAAAAAAAACAAAAAAAAGTGATACGGGAGATGAACAGTTATAGACAGGATCCACTAAGACATAAATAAATATATATATATATATATATATATATATATATATATATATATATATATATATATATATATAGTGGGTCACGGGTATAGTGACAAAGGGCTGTAAAAATAAGCTACGAATGAAAATTGTACGTCAAATATTAGTCTCAAGAAAATCTCATCATAATTATAATTATTATTATTGTTATTATTATTATTATTATTATTATTATTATTATTATTATTATTGTTGTTGTTGTTGTTGTTGTTAAGCAGACCCTCACTGAAGCATACTTTATTCAAAGTAATGGCTACTTCAGAAGCTTTACGCTTGTAGATATTATTCTCTGATTTTCGAATAGCGGCTTTTTCAGTACTACTTAAAAAGGGCTTACAGAGAGAGAGAGAGAGAGAGAGAGAGAGAGAAACCATTAGTGACTTTGATGACTATGATATCACAGTTTATCCGTAAGAATTGAAATATAAAATTATTATTATATACACTGATCCTGCATTTGAAAATGACCTCCATAGGCGCTCCGTACTATAGCCGTTGTGGGTAGTACTGAAAAAGTCGCTATTCGAAAAAATAGAGAAGAATCTCTACTTCAAGCGTAACGCAGCTGATTTAGCCATTACTTTTAATTAAGTATTATTATTATGATTATTATTATTATTATTATTATTATTAATCAGAAGATGAACCCTATCCATATGGAACAAACCCACTAAGGGGCTATTGACGTTCAACCCAAACTTCCAGAGAAAACGGTGCTCATTAACAGAAGGCAACGGGAAACCACCACCTCTACACACAGTCAAACAAGCAAAGCATCGCGTACAATTCCCTTTAATTTAAAGTTGTTCATTATATGCTACAGTACATAGGCCTACAGAGGCCTAAGCGGGCGGGAAGACCTCGTGCTGAACTAAGTCAAATACTGGAGTATGGGAATAAAATGCAAGTGGGAATTAATTAGAGAAACTGTATACAACGTATGCTCTGATTCAACCAACATATTGTTGTTTTTGTGTTTGTTCAATGTTTGTCTATTGCAATTCTAGACTGCAGTCTAATGCAAGGTTATAAATAATAACAATTAATAAATTAACATTAAGTAAATATATAAAACAATAAAAAAAAACTAAATAAACAACACGCCTTTTGCTACTTACTTCAAATTAACACATTATTTGGAAGGTTGAATACCAATGACCCTGTGATCTTGTTTCATGTGAATAGGGTTCGTCTTCTGAATAATAATAATAATAATAATAATAATAATAATAATAATAATAATAATAATAATAATAATAATAATAATAATAATAATATAATTTGGAGCTACAGAGGCAAAAAGGAAGAAATGGACAAGAGAAGAAAATAAGGAAATATGGAGATGCTACATCAGAAGCAACCCGACGGAGAGAGGATATAGAAGAAGATTGGTCAACATCTGGAATGAGAGGAATAACACCCCCACAGAGCAGAGGCTGGCAGACCAAGTAAGGAACATAAAGAAAAGAACTGGCTCTCCCCAACAGAAAGAGAAGAACTAGAAAGGGAAATGTCACACGACAACGAATTACACGAAGACGAACTGAGAGACGATGCCACAGAAGACGACAGGGAGGATGAGGTATCAAACAACGACACACGAAGAAACACCGACGAAGTAACAGAGAGGACGGAATGGGTAGAAAAGATTAGACAATGGATGGAGCCAGATACAGAGAGAACAAAGATCCCCACCTCCATGAAAGCCTACAACACCAAGAAATAAGGGAGAAAAACAAGGGGAGGTCAATGAAATAATGGGCATAATACACACCACCAGTATCACAGAAACAAATAACTTGACATATGCAGGAGCAAGATTAGTAGCAGAACTGATGGGGATTCGAACACCAACACCACCGCACAACCAACCCAACAGAAACCAAAACAGCAACCTCCTTGGAAAGGCGCCTGGAAAAGCAAATCATGGTGATGAGATCTGACTTGAGTAAACTGAAAGAGATGGCAGAAAAAAGGCTAAGAAGCAAGAAAACAAGGGAGGAACTCAACGAGAAATACAAAGTACAAGAGAGGGACTAAACAACACAATAGAAGATGTAAAACAGAGGCTTAAGGCCAAAGCACATAAGATCCAACGGTACACGGACAGGAATAAGGGATACCAACAGAACAAACTATTCGGAACCAACCAGAAGACTATACAGCCAACTAAGAGGGAAGACAACCACCCAGAAATTCCTGAAGCCGAACCAAGTAAGAGACTCTGGGAAAACATATGGAGCAATCCGGTATCACACAACAAACATGCAACATGGCTCCAGGAAGTCAAGGAAGAAGAAACAGGGAGAATAAAACAAAGATTCACAGAGATCACGACAGACACAGTTAGACACCACTAAAGAAAATGCCAAACTGAAAGCCCCAGGTCCCGATCAAGTCCATGGATACTGGCTGAAAAACTTCAAGGCCCTACACCAACGAATAGCAGAACAACTCCAGCATTGTATCTCAAATCACCAAGCACCCAAATGGATGACCACAGGAAGAACATCCTTAGTACAAAAAGACAAGAGTAAGGGAAATATAGCCAGTAACTACAGGCCTATCACCTGCCTACCAATAATGTGGAAGTTACTAACAGGTATCATCAGTGAAAGGCTATATAACTACCTAGAGAGACAAACACCATCCCCCACCAACAGAAAGGCTGCAGAAGGAAGTGTAGGGGCACAAAAGACCAGCTCCTGATAGACAAAATGGTAATGAAGAACAGTAGGAGAAGGAAAACCAACCTAAGCATGGCATGGATAGACTATAAGAAAGCCTTCGACATGATACCACACACATGGCTAATAGAATGCCTGAAAATATATGGGGCAGAGGAAAACACCATCAGCTTCCTCAAAAATACAATGCGCAACTGGAATACAATACTTACAAGCTCTGGAATAAGACTAGCAGAGGTTAATATCAGGAGGAGGGATCTTCCAGGGCGACTCACTGTCCCCACTACTCTACGTAGTAGCCATGATTCCCATGACAAAAGTACTACAGAAGATGGATGCCGGGTACCAACTCAAGAAAAGAGGCAACAGAATCAACCATCTGATGTTCATGGACGACATCAAGCTGTATGGTAAGTGCATCAAGGAAATAGATACCCTAATCCAGACTGTAAGGATTGTATCTGGGGGACATCAGGATGGAGTTTTGGTGGAATAGAAAAATGCGCCTTAGTCAACATACAAAAAGGCAAAGTAACGACAACTGAAGGGATAAACGCTACCAGATGGGAGCAACATCAAACACATAGATGAGACAGGATACAAATACCTGGGAATAATGGCAGGAGGGGATATAAAACACCAAGAGATGACAAGGACACGATCAGGAAAGAATATATGCAGAGACTCAAGGCGATACTCAAGTCAAAACTTTAACGCCGGAAATATGATAAAGCCATAATACATGGGCAGTGCCAGTAATCAAGAATACAGCGCAGGAATAGTGGAATGGACGAAGGCAGAATCCGCAGCATAGATCAGAAAACCAGGAAACATATGACAATACACAAAGCACTACACCAAGAGCAAATACGGAGACAGACTATACATAACACGAAAGGAAGGAGGGAGGGGGGGAGCTACTAAGTATAGAGGACTGCGTCAACATTGAGAACAGAGCACTGGGGCAATATCTGAAAACCAATGAAGACGAGTGGCTAAAGAGTGCATGGAAGAAGGGCTAATAAAAGTAGACGAAGACCCAGAAACCCATATACAGAGACAGGAGAAAGACAGACAGAACAGAGGACTGGCACAACAAACCAATGCACGGACAATACATGAGACAGACTAAAGAACTAGCCAGCGATGACAATTGGCAATGGCTACAGAGGGGAGAGCTAAAGAAGGAACTGAAGGAATGATAACAGCGGCACAAGATCAGGCCCTAAGAACCAGATATGTTTCAAAGAACGATAGACGGAAATAACATCTCTCCATATGTAGGAAGTGCAATATGAAAAATGAAACCATAACCACATAGCAAGTGAATGCTCGGCACTTGCACAGAACCAGTACAAAAAAGAGCATGATTCGTGGCAAAAGCCCTCCACTGGAGCCTGTTCAAGAAACATCAGCTACCTTGCAGTAATAAGTGGTACGAGCACCAACCTGAGGGAGTGATAGAAAACGATCAGGCAAAGATCCTCTGGGACTATGGTATCAGAACGGCTAGGGTGATACGTGCAAACAGACCAGACGTGACTTTGATTGACAAAGTCAAGAAGAAAGTATCACTCATTGATGTCGCAATACCATGGGACACCAGAGCTGAAGAGAAAGAGAGGGAAAAAAATGGATAAGTATCAAGATCTGAAAATAGAAATAAGAAGGATATGGGATATGCCAGTGGAAATCGTACCCATAATCATAGGAGCACTAGGCACGATCCCAAGATCCCTGAAAAAGGAATCTAGAAAAAAAAACTAGAGGCTGAAGTAGCTCCAGGACTCATGCAGAAGAGTGTGATCCTAGAAACGGCGCACATAGTAAGGAAAGTGATGGACTCGCTAAGGAGGCAGGATGCAACCTCCCGGAACCCCACACTATAAATACCACCCAGTCGACAATTGGAGGACTGTGAGAGAGTTAAAAAAAAAAAAAAAAAAAAAAAAAAAATAATATAACTAATAATAATGGGAGAAACAAATCCACAATTATGTAAATGTACATATATTAAATAAAAGTCTAAGGATAGCTTTCGGGAATCGGTACATTTACATAACTGTGGATTTGTTTCTATATTTGAAGACTCGTGCTACTATGAGGATTTTTTATAATTAATAATAATAATAATAATAATAATAATAATAATAATAATAAAAGCATCTAAGTGCGATTCGTATTCCATTTTTGATAACATAGATGGTTTAATATGTAATTTAATTCCAGTTTTATAAGGAAAGATTTTAACAATATATTCCGTCCTCATGGTCAGTTGTCAGTCACAATTCTAGAAGGACATATGGCAATTTATACTGTCTTCACTGAATTCATAAAATTCATTACTTTTTTCGTCATTTGGGAAACCTATAACGAATGCATGATGCATTAACAGTCGTAGCGTAATAAGTATAACAAAACGCCAACGGAATATCAAGAGAAAGTCCAGACTTAAGGAATAGTTAGTTACACATTCCAGGCTTCCATAGGAATGGATGACTAGCCCGCGAGCATTAGTCCAAGAAAATCAAATAAGCACAGGAAACACCAGTAGCCACTAAGCACTATTACATCATGGGCCATTTTACCTTTTCCACGCCACATACATTACCAGGGGGACTTGAGATACGAATAGTAGGCCTGAAGAAAACGGGAAGAAAAGAGAGTAAAATATGTGCGGTGTTAATCGAGAAATTCAGAATTGTTGATCTCCAACGTAAATATGAGATGGGGTGCCTTGTTGGGTGGTATTTGGCCCGAATTCCATAAAACTGGTGGCATATTGTTCATATATCTATGTTTTCCTTACCATACACTGTACTCTGCACCTAGTGAGTGAATAAGCATTTATGTTATGAAGGAAACTAGGATACTGAAATATCATTGCTTAAACATATATATATATATATATATATATATATATATTTTTATATATATAGATATATATATATATATATATATATATATATATAAACTGAATCACGAAAGTTTGGAACGTGATAAATGCATAATAAGGTATAAGCACCGAAGTTAAGTGAAACACTCGGGTAGCTGCAAGATCTTACGACTCATGTCCTTTTACTTAGCAGATCGACCGAGTCGAAAGATCTTGCAGATGCTCCAGTGTTCCACTTTACTTCGTAGCCATACCTTCATATAAATATATATATATATATATATATATATATATATATAGATTATATATATATATATAGTATATATATATATATATATACATACATAACATATATATAATATATATATGACTCAAATATAACCCTCATGCAATACCCTGGATAATGTAATCGTAACACCAATAAATGAACTGAAACCCACTTTGGGAACCAAATGATGTTAATGAACGCCAACATAATTGTCTCTTAGATAACATATAAACGTGATAAAATAGCAAGGAGATAATGGATGGGTTCCATACCTTCAAGGGTTTACGTAGGTTCACGCGGAAAAATTTCACACTGGACGGATCCCTGGAACCTTAGGAATTTAGGATATTCCCGGGAATGTAGATATACGTAAATGTGAGGGAGGCAGAGAATACTGGTATGTTTATGATGGTAGATGGAACGATGTGGGGTATGGTAGCTTTTTATTTGAATTTAAATTTAAATCAGGCGTTGACTGTGTAAAATTAAAATGGATAGAAGTGAAACTGTCAAACAGAAGAGATACATATATATAATTTTTAATATTCTTTAACGCTGCTTCTAGAAGCTATACGTGCCTTCATTGGTATCTATATCTGCATGATGCAGGAATACTTAGAAATAAATCTCTCCAGGAAATAATACCCACAATAACAATAAAATATTCAAAATAAAGGAATACTCGTGAATAAATCTCTCTAGACAAAATAAAAGCCACACTAATAAAATATTTAAAATAAATTAACACTTGGGGAAAAAATCTCTGCAGAAAAATAAAAGCCACAATAAAATATTCAAAATAACGGAACACTCGGGACTAACTCTCTCTAGAAAAATAATAGCCACGCTAAAATGTATTATATATATTTAAAATGAAGCGACGTTTGGAGTAATTCTCCATAGCAACGGCAGCGTATTCGCGTAGTCGCCATATAAAATAAAAAATGTCCTATTGTCTTGAAATCTCTGGTTTAGTGGTGGGAATGAAATGAAAATGGGCATTATGGGAGAGGAAAACCCTTCCTAATCTCTCTCTCTCTCTCTCTATAGCATAGGTCAAAGTTAGGTAGTAATTTCTCTCTCTCTCTCTGTCTGTCTCTCTCTATCTCACTCTCTCTCTCTCTCTCTCTCAACAGAAAGTGCTTTTCATAAGTTCGATAAATCACCATTAAGTATTCTTATATCTCGATAGCATAGTTCAAAGTTAGGTAGTTACTTTTCTCTCTCTCTCTCTCTCTCTCTCTCTCTCTCTCTCTCTCTCTCTCTCTCAACAGAAAGTGCTTTTCATAAGTTCGATCAATCAGCATTAAGTATTCTTACATTTCGATAGCATAGGTCAAAGTTAGGTAGTAATTTCTCTCTGTCTGTCTGTCTGTCTCTCTCTCTCTCTCTCTCTCTCTCTCTCTCAACAGAGAATGCTTTTCATAAGTTCGATAAATCACCATTAAGTATTCTTACATTTCGATAGCATAGGTCAAAGTTAAGTAGTTATTTCTCTCTCTCTCTCTCTCTCTCTCTCTCTCTCTCTCTCTCTCTCTTCTTTTTTTATGTAGCAATATCACACTACAGAATTCTCTGCAATGCGGCGAGATACGACTTTCTAAGAGGTTAGAAAGCCTTTTTTTTCCATTATATTATAACGACAATCTAGAAATTGATAGATGAATGTAACACATAAATCAATAAACACATCGCCAAGCTGCATAATTCATAGACACGAAACCCTCCATAAAATGGCAACATAATAAAAATAAAATTTAACTCACAATATCGCTTTCTTGTGGCTGTCGCTCATTTTCCTTTTGAAGGACATGAGAATTTTTTTTCTAGACAGAAAACCCACATGACAATTTTTGTTAATTTTTTCTTTTTCTTTTGGTTGATTTTTTTTTTGCTCAACACAACCACAATGACGACAGACGATGTCTTTATTTTCTTCAAGTAAAAGTATTTTTTTTTTTTTTTTTTTTTTTTTTTTTTTTTTTGTTTTTTTTTACTCTTCAAAGGAAGTATGGTGTCCTTTTTCGGCTATGGTTGTGTTTCGAGACTCAAGTAGAAAAAAAATAAAAAAGAAAAATCTGGTCGTGTTCTAAGACTCGTGTATAAAAAAGAAAAAAAATCTGGCTATGTTCTAAGACACGAGAAAAAAACAAAAAAAAAGAGAGAGAATGATGAAATTGGCGAGTGGAATTAACGCTGCGTTTCTCGTCAAGTTTGTTTTTCTAAAGCTTGCCCTTTTGTACATAAAGTACACAAAGTTGCTGATTTTTTATTTTCTTTTTTTCTCTGATTTGCATAAAATTTACCAACACGTCACTTTTAATACGGAGCAACTTTTACTTGTTGGTTTAGCGTCCTCAAAAGCATATTACCAACATGTCCAATAGTGAGAGATCTACCCTCTATCATACCGAGGCAAGAATTTCTTTTACATCAGGGACCATTATTTTAAGTGGTACGAGTTAAAAATCTAAGTGTATCTTAGTTTTACCAGACCACTGACCTGACTACCAACTCTCTCATAGGCCCGAAGGATTAGTTATTTTTTTACGCGGTTAGGAACCAATTGGTTTACCACTAGCAACCGGGACCTACGGCTTATTGTGGATCCGAACCCACATCGAGAAATTCTATCACCAGAAAATACTAAGTGGTACGAGTGGAAAGCACTTTGAAAAACTCAAAACAATACAATTATTTGAAGGCAAGAACGGTTAGGAATAAAGCAAGAAAGGAGGAAAAAGATCGTACTGAAATAACATTGAAACTGCTAAAAAATTCGGCTCGAATATGTGAGAACGTACTTTATAAAACTGACGGAAGGAGGAAAATGATTGCATTAATATTCAAACTGCTAAAACATTGTGCTTGAATAATATGAGAACGCACCTCATAACACTGACGATGACAACAATTGCCATCCATTCGAACCTATTTCATTCATTTCTAGTCTGGTCTTTGGACCGTCAACTAGAAATAAGGAATAAACGTGCAAACAAAATTGTCAATTTCACTTGCACGAGTCATGATCCAACTAGTTCCTATAAATCGAACCATGATCTCCAAAGCTATATCATTCATTAGTACAAATCTCTAAGCATTAGAGGAAACAAAGAATCACAGAGCTGTCAAAATTCCAAGTTAATGTCCTAACACCAATCCTTTTCATTACAGATTTCCCTATTCCCTTCTCTATCTTAACAACCCCGACCCCCCCACAACTTAAGACCCTTGACTTGGTTTGGGGAGTTCAGTTTAGGGTAAAGGGGGACGATAAATAATTTGTTGGTGAATGAGGTTTGTTTACTCAGGAGGGATCTCTCTCTCTCTCTCTCTCTCTCTCAAAAATCACTGAGGTCTTAGAATACTAGAAATCTGTCTCTGAAATCACGAAGGTATTTGAAGTCTACAATTCTCTCTCTCTCTCTCTCTCTCTCTCTCTCTCTCTCTCTCTCTCTCTCTCTCAGTGAAATAGGACAATAATAAACTGCACAACCAGTAATGAACAAAAGGAGTTAAAATGGAACTGTTTGTACTTACAGCTATTATTGGTATCAGCTTGAAAATATTATAGAGATAGTTTTGATAAAAAAAAAGTAACGCCAATAATAAAGAAACATCTGAAAAAAAATGAAAACAAATAAAATGATAAGAAAAAATAAAGTAAATTACGTTCAATAATTGACAATTATACAGGAAAAATGATATCACACATGGAGAAAAATTCTTTAATGAGTTACAAATCTATCTCTCTCTCTCTCTCTCTCTCTCTCTCTCTCTCTCTCTCTCTCTCTCTCTCTCTCTTTCTTTGCCCTTGGTTTTTGCCTTTCACACATTTTCTTAGTCAGGAGATTAGGCTAAGCCTACATCATCTGAAGATGGCTCGCACATTGTCCAAACGGTCTCCAATCAATGAGAATTCTGTGACCAGATGGTTTCCATTGCGAATTCTGTGGCCTAGAGCCTGCCATAAACGTCCACGCATGAAGACCAAAGTAGTTATCCAGTCGGGTTCATTGTGACTGAAGGCTTGGGCGAGTCAGTCGTGATAACGATCCTTTGAAGCTAATTTCGCACAGGGAATATCGGTGGAGTATCGAATCTTATCATCGTTATGATGCTATGGTTTCGTCTCTTGTGTGGGTCGTCTTAGCGTTCCCGTGCCCACTTAATGAACACATCTTATCAGTTCCTGTGTCCACTTAATGAACACGTCTTAACATTTCCTGTGTCCACTTAATGGAAACGTCTTAACAGACGAAGAGGAGTGCAGACCAAGAGAGAGAGAGAGAGAGAGAGAGAGAGAGAGAGAGAGAGAGAGAGAGAGGGTGGGGGAGGGTTTGGGGGCTTGGGGGATGTCCTCTCTCCTGTAAGACTTCTTAAAACGTCCATTAAAATGAGTTTCTTTATTACTCGGGTTCTTTTTCAAAACATTTCAGTCTCTCTCTCTCTCTCTCTCTCTCTCTCTCTCTCTCTCTCTCTCTAATAAAAAAAGTCTAAATGCCAAAAATTCCATTTCATAAATTAAAAATATAGACTACAAACGAATACAACACCAAAATATACCATAAATCAACCTGAAGACGCTTAATTACACAAATACACACACACACACATTCTACGTTCAATTCATAATTTTTTATTCGAAAGTTCTTCTTTTGAGAGAAAATTACCTCCATAACTCAGCAGATCATAATTCTGAAAAGTGTCTGAATTTTAGGGTCACATTTGCGAGACCTAATTCTCCTATACCCTTCCTGTCGGAAGTATATAAAAAATTCGAATTTGGAACATTTCTATATTCCCGATCGAATCGAAAATGGAATTTCGGCTTTTCCAGCACTGGGACCCATGAGGTCATTCGGTGCTGAATCGGAAATTTGACAGTCAAGGGTTTGAAAGGTGTAACAGGAGGAAAGTAAAATGGAAGAAAGAGACTATAAACGGAGGTACAGTTAAAAAGAATGAAAGTGGGTTGATGCTAGGCACGCTGCAAAGAACCTTCAGTAATGCATACAGTGCACCGCATGAGGTGCACTGAAACGCCATTTTTGAGAGAGATTTTTTTTTTTTTAACGTTGCAGCAACAGCAAACTTATGACTAAATCTAGCAGTGTTTGTGTGAACCAGCTAGCTTCTTTTTTATTTTTTTATTATAGCATTAAATTCAATTACTTGCTAAAGCGCTGCTCTATTTTTTTACGAGTAACTGCAGGGAAATTTTGAGTCTAGGTTATGTAATTTATACATCGTATATTTAGCTCATTTTATCACTGTAAACTTAATTCCATCGATATAAACAATACTGAGAAATTTCAGTTTTTACACGCAAGACTTAACCGAAGTCCAAAGTTATGACATTTATACCAATCTCGTCTTTGTTCTACGTATAAACATTTCAAACCCGTAATCCTTGACATACGATGCTGCTGCAGTCTCATATCTCATCCATAATCATGAAAAAAAAAGATGAAATAAAATAAAATAAACCCAACAGCGAAATGGATTAGGGAACATTCCCAAATTATCACTCCACCGGTGTCAAACTTTTGTTGTCTATACTCTGCCGGCCGGCGTAAGTTTGTTGTTATAAAAGAAAAAAAAAGAAAAAAAAAAAAAAAAAAAGAAAAAAAAAAATTCGTTATTACATGAACTTGCCAACTTCTTCCATTTCACCGCTAAGTTCTCAAAAAAGAAAAAAAAGTGAACTTTCTTTCAACGAAGAAAAAAAATCGTGGTGAACCTTCTTGAGCTGAGATTTTTATATCACGGTACAATGGGCAATTCCGCAGTGATGTTGTAGGAACTAACGCTTTTGTGAGGTTCGTGTTATGTCACTTTTTCTTTTTTTCTTTATAATAATAATAATAATAATAATAATAATGTTATTATGTGACGTTGATTGACAAAGTCAAGAAGAAAGTATCACTCATTGATGTCGCAATACCATGGGACACCAGAGTTGAAGAGAAAGAGAGGGAAAAAATGGATAAGTATCAAGATCTGAAAATAGAAATAAGAAGGATATGGGATATGCCAGTGGAAATCGTACCCCATAATCATAGGCGAGCCCAGCACGATCCCAAGATCCCTGAAAAGGATCTGGAAAAACTAGACGCTGAAGTAGCTCCAGGACTCATGCAGAAGAGTGTGATCCTAGAAACGGCTCACATAGTAAGAAGAGTGATGGACTCCTAAGGAGGCAGGATGCAAACCCGGAAACTCCACACTATAAATAAACCACCCAGTCGAATTGGAGGACTGTGATAGAGCAAAAAAAAAAAAAAAATAAAATAAATAATAATAATAATAATAATAATAATAAAACAATCATTTTTCAGCTAAAGCCTATATACAGAGAGAATTCAGGTAGAATTGACTAATAATAATAATAATAATAATAATAATAATAATAAGAGAGATACAGTTTACAGATGCAAAATGAGAGAGAGATAGGCAAAATTTTTGCTGTAAACACCGCTGAAGCATAAGGTGAAAGTTCTCCATTGAGAGAGAGAGAGAGAGAGAGAGAGAGAGAGAGAGAGAGAGAGACCTCCTCCGCCCTGATGA
>NC_061094.1:71844429-71894429 GCF_015104395.2 Macrobrachium nipponense | reverse complement strand
TGTTATTCTTTTTCCAGTTTGTTATCCGGGAAGATAATTGTTATCAGTGTTAATAGTTCCGGAAAAAGTCAAAGTATAAATAGTCGTGTATGTGATTTATAATTAATTGTTATCAGTGGTCTGGTCTGGCGTTTTGTTAATAGTCCAGGAATAAGTCAAAGTAGAGTCGTGTATGTGATTTATAATTTATCATTACGCCGACCATATCGGATACGTTTAGGTGATATTTACATTAATAATGCTTATCATAATGTGATAAAACGTTTATGCCACCAAGAGCTAAACAATTTTATATTTTAAATTAATGAACAGCTGGAGGTATTAAATTAGATTTGACGCAATTGATTATAAAAGAAAACTCCTTCAGAGGACGCGAGACTTGTAGGTATTACGTAATAGTAAAATTACCTAATAGAAAATTAAGGAAAAACAGAACCAAATAACGCTGACGCTCCTGGATTATATTCAGAGCCGCAATGAAAGATGAAAACTGGCGTCCCGAAAACCTTTTAAGCTCCAGAAACCAAAACATTTCCATTTTTAGCGGCGCTGTTATTTTTAGCAATCTACCAGGACAGTAGGGCAGAATGGAAGTCAGGAAGGGTAAAAAAAAAAAATCAAATAAAGTTCAAAAGCTGTGATATCCTGTCCGTCTGGACGACTTCCCCTCCCCGTTAAGAAAAAAAAAAAAAAAAAGTGGTACGGGAGATGGACAGTTATAGACAGGATCCACTAAGACATATATATAGTGGGTCACGGGTATAGTGACAGAGGGCTGTAAAAATATGCAACGAATGAAAATTGTACGTCAAATATTGGTCTCAAGAAGCAGACCCTCTCTCAAGCATACTTTATTAAAAGTAATGGCTACTTCAGCAGCTTACACTTGTAGAGATTCTTTTCTGATTTTCGAATAGCGGCTTTTTCCCTTTTTCAGTACTACTTAAAAAGGAAAACTAAGAGAGAGAGAGAGAGAGAGAAGATAGAGAGAGAGAGAGAGAGAGAGAAGAGACCGTTAATGACTTTGATGACTATCATATCATATTTTATCTGCAAGAATTGATATATAAAAATATATACACTGATCTTGATCCTGCATTTGAAAATGACCTCCATAGGCGCTCCGTACTATAGCCTGTTTGAGTAGTACTGAAAAAGTCGCTATTCGAAAAAATAGAGAAGAATCTCTACTGCAAGCGTAACGCAGCTGATGTAGCCATCACATTTAATAAAGTATTATTATTATTATTATTATTGTATTATTATTATTATTATTATTAATTAAGAAGATGAACCCTATTCATATGGAACAAGCCCACCACAGGGGATATCAACTTGAAACCCAAACTTCCAGAGAATACGGTGCTCATTAACAGAAGGCAACGGGAAACCACCAACTCTACACACAGTCAAACAAGCAAAGCATCGCGTACAATTCCCTTTAATTTAAAGTTGTTCATTATACGCTACAGTACATAGGCCTACTGAGGCCTAAGCGGCGGGAAGACCTCGTGCTGAACTAAGGTCAAACAAATACTGGCGTATGGGAATAAAATGCAAGTGGGAATTAATAAGAGAAACTGTATACAACGTCTGCTCTGGCTCAACCAACATATTGCTTTTAGTGTTGTTCAATGTATGTCGATTGTCTATTGCAATTCTAGACTGCAGTCTAATGCATGGTTATAAATAAAAGACAATTAATAAATGAACATTAAATAGATAGTTACACCTTCCAGGCCTCCATATGAATGGATGACTAGCCCGCGAGCATTAGTCCAAGAAAAATCAAATAAGCGCTGGAAGCACCAGTAGCCACTAAACACTATTACATTATGGCCCATTTTACCTTTTCCACGCCACGTACATTAACAGGTGGACTTGCGATACAATAGTAGGACTGGAGAAAACGGGAAGAAAAGAATAAAGTAAAGATATGGTGCGGTGTTAATCGAGAAATTCAGAATCTCTTCGTTGATCTCCAACGTAAATATGAGATGGGCCTTGGTGTTGTTGTTATTTGGCCCGAATTCCATAAAACTGGTGGCATATTGTTCAAATATCTATGTTTTCCTTACAATACACTGTACTTTGCACCTAGTGAGTGAATAAGCATTTATGTAATGAAGGAAAACTGGGATACTGAAATATCATTGCTTAAACATATATATATATATATATATATATATATATATATATATATATATATATATATATATATATATAACTGAATCACGAAAGTTTGGAACGTGATAAATGCATAAATAAAGATATAAGCCACAAAGGAAAGTGAACACTGGAGTAGCTACAAGATCTTTCGACTCACGTCCTTTACTTAGCAGACCGAATGAGTCGATAGATCTTGCAGCTACTCCAGTGTTCTCACTTTCCTTCGTGACTTATAGCTTTATATATATATATATATATATATCTATATATATATATATATATTAATATAATATATATAATATATATATATATATATATATATATATATATATATAATATATATAATCGTAACACACTAAATGAACTGAAACCCAAACTTTGGGGACCAAATGATGTTAATCAACGCCAACACAATTGTCTCTTAGATAACAATATATAAATGTGATGAACATAGAACCAAAGGAAGATAATGTATGGGTTCCATACCTTTAATGATTTACGCAGGTTCACGCGGAAAAATTTCACAACAGACGGATCCCTGGAACCTTAGGAATTTAGGATATTCCCAGGAATGTAGATAGACGTAATGTTAGGGAGGCCGGGAATACTGGTATGTTTACGAAGGTAGATGGAACGATGTGGGGTATGGTATCTTTTTATTTGAATTTAAATTCAATTCAGGCATTGACTGTGTAAAATTAAATTGGATAGAAGTGAAAGTGTCAAACAGAAGATATCTTTTATTTTTAATATTCTTTAACGCTGCTTCTTGAAGCTATGCTTACCTTCCTTGGTATCTATATCTGCATGATGCGGGAATAATAGCCACAATAAAATATTCAAAATAAAGGAATACTTGGAAATAAATCTCTCCAGGAAATAATACCCACAATAACAATAAAATATTCAAAATAAAGGACACTCGTGAATAAATCTCTCTAGACGAAAAAAAAAACACACTAATAAAATATTTAAAATAAATTAGCATTTGGGGAAAAAATCTCAACAGAAAAATAAAAGCCCCAATAAAATATTCAAAATAACGGAACGCTCGGGACTAACTCTCTCTAGAAAATTAATAGCCACGCTAAAATATATTAAATATATTTAAAACGAAGCGACGCTTGGAGTAAGTCTCCATAGCAACGGCAGCGTATTCGCGTAGTCGCTATAAAAAATGAAAAATTTTCTTCTTTTGTCCTTGAAATTCATCTCGGTTTAATGTGGTGGGAATGAAATGAAAATGGGCATTATGGGAGAGGAAAACCCTCCCTAATCTCTCTCTCTCTCTCTCTCAACAGAAAATGCTTTTCATAAGTTCGATCAATCAGCATTAAGTATTCCTATATCTCGATAGCGTACTAAGTCAATGTTATGTAGTTATTTCTCTCTCTCTCTCTCTCTCTCGTCTCTCTCTCTCTCTCTCTCTCGTCTCTCTCTCTCTCTCTCAACAGAGAATGCTTTTCATAAGTTCGATAAATCACCATTAAGTATTCTTACATTTCGATAGCATAGGTCAAAATAAAGTTAAGTACTTATCTCTCTCTCTCTCTCTCTCTCTCTCTCTCTCTCTCTCTCTCTCTTATGTAGCAATACCACACTACAGAATTCTCTGCAATGCGACGAGATACGACTTTCTAAGAGGTTAGAAAGTTTTTTTTTCATTCCATTAAAACGACAATCTAGGAATTGATGGATGAATGTAGCACATAAATCAATAAACACATCGCCAAGCTGCATAATTCATAGACACGAAACCCTCCATAAAATGGCAACATAATAAAAATAAAATTTAACTCACAAATATCACTTTCTTGAGGCTGTCGCTCATTTTCCTTTTGAAGGACATGAGAATTTTTTTTTTCTAGACAGAAAACCCACATGACAATTTTTGTTAATTTTTTCTTTTTCTTTTGGTTGATTTTTTTTTTTGCTCAACACAACCACAATGACGACAGACGATGTTTTTATTTTCTTCAGTAAAAGTATAGTCCTTTTTTTTTTTTTTTTTTTACTCTTCAAAAGAAGCATGGTGTCCTTTTTCGGCTCTGGTTGTGTTTCGAGACTCAAGTAAAAAAAAAAAAAAATAAAATAAAATTATGGTCGTGTTCTAAGACTCGTGTACAAAAAAAGAAAAAGAAAAAAATCTGGCTATGTTCTAAGACACGAGTAAAAAAAAAAAAAAAAAAAAAAAAAAAAAAAAAAAAAAAAATGAGAGCGAGAGAGACAGAGAAATGACATTCGCGAGTGGAATTAACGCTGTGTTTTCTCGTTAAGTTTGTTTTTTCTAAAAATAAATTAAAAAAAAATCTGGCTATGTTCTAAGACACGAGAAAAAAAGAAAAAAAAGAAAAAAAGAGAGCGAGAGAGAGAGAGAGAGAGAGAGAGAGAGAATGACATTGGCGAGTGGAATTAACGCTGCGTTTCTCGTCAAGTTTCGTTTTCTAAAGCTTGCCCTTTTGTACATGAAGTACACAAGATTGCTGAGTTTTTATTTTTTTTTCTCTGATTTGCATAAAATTTACCAACTCGTCACTTTTAATACGGAGCTACTGTTACTTGTTAGTTTAACTTCCTCAAACGCACATTACCAACATTACCGAGGCAAGAATTTCTTCTACATCAGGGACCATTATTTTAAGTGGCACGAGTTAAAAATCTAAGTGTATCGTAGTTTTACCAGACCACTGAGCTGACTACCAACTCTCTCCTAGGCCCGAAGGATTAGTTATTTTTACGTGGCTAGGAACCAATTGGTTATCTAGCAACGGGACCTACGGCTTAATGTGGGATCCGAACCACATCAAGAAATGAAGATCTATCACCTGAAATTATAAGTGGAGAGAGTGGAGAGCACTTTGAAATTTCTCAAAACAGAACAATTATTTGAAGGCGAGAACGGTTAGGAATAAAGCAAGAAAGGAGGAAAAAGATCGTACTGAAATACTATTGAAACTACTAAAAAATTTGGCTTCAATATGTGAGAACGTACTTTATAACACTGAGGAGAGGAGGAAAAAGATTGCATTAAAATACTGCTAAAACATTATGCTCGAGTGATATGAGAACGCACCTTATAACACTGACTTTGGAAACAATTGTCATCCATTCGAGCCTATTTCATTCATTTCTAGTCTGGTCTTTGGACCGTCGACGAGAAATCTGGAATAAAAGTACATTCAAAATTGTCAACATCACTTGCACGATTATCCATTATTAGTCATTATCCAACTATAGCTGGTTCACTTAAGGTAGATTCTTGGACGAGCCCTATGCTTTTGAGACGTTTGTTCGGCAACCGCTGATTGGCTGGTACCGGGAGGTAGGCAGCTCCCAGCCAATCAGCGGCCGCCAAAGGAACGTCTCGTAGGCATAGGGCTCACCCAAGAATCTACCTTAAGTGAACCATCTATAGTTCCTATAAGTCGAACCATGATCTCCAAAGCTATATAATTCATTAGTACAAATCTCTAAGCATTAGAGGAAACAAAGAATCAGAGAGCTGTCAAAATTCCTTCTTAATGTCCTAACACCCCTCCTTTTCATTACAGATTTCCTCTTCCCTTCTCTATCTCATCACCCGTCCCCCCCCCCCCCCCACCCCCCCCCCGCCCCTCCAACCCCCACTTGAGACCCTTGACATGGGTTTGGGGAGTTCAGTTTAGGGTAAAGGGGGACGATAAATAATTTGTTGGTGAATGAGGTTTGTTTACTCAGGAGGGATCTCTCTCTCTCTCTCTCTCTCTCTCTCTCTCTCTCTCTCTCAAAAATCACTGAGGTCTTAGAATACTAGAAATCTGTCTCTGAAATCACGAAGGTATTTGAAGTCTACAATTCTCTCTCTCTCTCTCTCTCTCTCTCTCTCTCTCTCTCTCTCTAGTGAAATAGGACAATAATAAACTGCACAACCAGTAATGAACAAAAGGAGTTTAAATGGAACTGTTTGTACTTACAGCTATAATTGGTATCAGCTTGAAAATATTATACAGATAGTTTTGATAAAAAAAAGTAACGCCAATAATAAAGAAACATCTGAAAAAAAATGAAAACAAATAAAATGATAAGAAAAAATAAAGTAAATTACGTTCAATAATTGACAATTATACAGGAAAAATGATATCACACATGGAGAAAAATTCTTTAATGAGTTACAAATCTCTCTCTCTCTCTCTCTCTCTCTCTCTCTCTCTCTCTCTCTCTCTCTTTCTTTGCCCTTGGTTTTTGCCTTTCACACATTTTCTTAGTCAGGAGATTAGGCTAAGCCTACATCATCTTAAGATGGCTCGCACATTGTCCAAACGGTCTCCAATCAATGAGAATTCTGTGACCAGATGGTCTCCATTGCGAATTCTGTGGCCTAGAGCCTGCCATAAACGTCCACGCATGAAGACCAAAGTAGTTATCCAGTCGGGTTCATCGTGACTGAAGGCATAGGCGAGTCAGTCGTGATAACGATCCTTTGAAGCTGATTTCGCACAGGGAATATCGGTGGAATACCGAATCTTATCATCATTATGATGCTATGGTTTCGTTTCTTGTGTGGGTCGTCTTAGTGTTCCCGTGTCCACTTAATGAACACATCTTAACAGTTCCCGTGTCCACTTAATGAACACGTCTTAACAGTTCCCGTGTCCACTTAATGAACACGTCTTAACAGTTCCTGTGTCCACTTCATGGAAACGTCTTAACAGACGAAGAGGAATGCAGACAGAGAGAGAGAGAGAGAGAGAGAGAGAGAGAGAGAGAGAGAGAGAGAGAGAGAGAGGGTGGGGGAGGGTTTGGGGGCTGGGGGGCGGGGCGGTGTTCCTCTCTCTCGTGAAAGACTTCTTAGAACGTCCATTAAAATGAGTTTCTTTATTACTCGGGTTCTTTTTCAAAACATTTCAGTCTCTCGCTCTCTCTCTCTCTCTCTCTCTCGCTCTCTCTCTCTCTCTCGCTCTCTCTCTCTCTCTCTCTCTCACTAACCTAAAAATAAAAAAAGTCTAAATGCCAAAAAATTCCCTTTCATAAATTAAAAATATAGACTACAAACGAATACAACACCAAAATATACCATAAACCAACCTGAAGACGCTTAGTTACACACACACACACACACACACACACACACACACACACACACACATTCTACATTCAATTCATAATTTTTTATTCGAAAGTTCTTCCTTTTGAGAGAAAATGACCTCCATAACTCAGCAGATCATAATTCTGAAAAGCGTCTGAATTTCTGGGTCACATCTGCGAGACCTCATTCTCTTATACCCTTCCTGTCGGAAGTATGTAAAAAATTCCAATTTGGAACATTTCTATATTCCCGATCGAATCGAAAATGGAATTTCGGCTTTTCCAGCACTGGGACACATGAGGTCATTCGGTGCTGAAGCGGAATTTGACGGTTAAGGGTTTGAAAGGTGTATCAGGAGGAAAGTAAAATGGAAGAAAGAGACTATAAAAGGAATGAAAGTGGGTTGATGCCAGGCATGCTGCAAAGAACCTTCAGTAATGCCTACAGTGCACCGCATGAGGTGCACTGAAACGCCATTTTTGAGAGATATATTTTTTTACGTTGCAGCAACAGCAAACTTATGACTAAATCTAGCAATGTTTGTGTGAACCAGCTAGCTTTTTTTTTTTTTATTTTTTTTTTATTACAGCATTAAATTCAATTGCTTGCTAAACCGCTGCTCTATTTTTTTACGAGTAACTGCAAGGAAATTTTGAGTCTAGGTTATATAATTTATACATCGTATATTTCGCTCATTTTATCAGTGAAAATAAACAATATTGAGGAATATCAGTTGTTACACGCAAGACTTAACCGAAGTCCAAAGTTATGACATTTATACCAATCTCGTTTTTGTTCTACGTATAAACATTTCAAACCCGGAATCCTTGACATACGATGCTGCTGCAGTCTCATATCTCATCCATAATCATAAAAAAAAATTAATAAATAAACCCAACAGCGAAATAGATTAGGGAACATTCCCAAATTATCACTCCGCCGGTGTCAAACTTTTGCTGTCTATATTTTTGCCGGCCGGTGTAAGTTTTCTTGTTATAAAAAAGAAAAAAAAAAAAAAGAAAAAAAAATAATAATAATTCGTTATTACATGAACTTGTCAACTTCTTCCATTTCACCGGTAAGATCTCAAAAAAGAAAAAAAGTGAACTTTCTTTCAACGAAGAAAAAAAAAAAAAAAATCGTGGTGAACTTTCTTGAGCTGAGATTTTTATATCACGGTACAATGGGCAATTCCCCAGAGATGTTTTAGGAACTAACGCTTTTGTGAGGTTCGTGTTATGTTCCTTTTTCTCTTTTTCTTTATAATAATAATAATAATAATAATAATAATAAGAATAATAATAATAATAACAATAATAATAATAATAATAATAATAATAATAATAATAATAATAATAATAATAATAATAATAATAATAAGTGCGGAAAAACTCTCTATCGCGAGAGTATATATGATGTTCTAAAGGGTCCACAATAATACAAAGTGTTAAGATCCGTGTATAATTTTAAGACTTTACAAAAAGCTTTCGAACACGGAAAATTATACACGGACTCTTAACACTTTGTATTATTGTGGACCCTTTAGAACAAAATAATAATAATAATAATAATAATAATAATAATAATAATAATAATAATAATAATAATAATAATAATAATAATAAAGGGATAAAGCTACCAGATGGGAGCAACATCAAACACATAGATGAGACGGAATACAAATACCTGGGAATAATGGAAGGAGGGGATATAAAACACCAAGAGATGAAGGACACGTTCAGGAAAGAATATATGCAGAGACTCAAGGCGATACTCAAGTCAAAACTCAACGCCGGAAATATGATAAAAGCCATAAACACATAGGCAGTGCCAGTAATCAGATACAGTGCAGGAATAGTGGAATGGACGAAGGCAGAACTCCGCAACATAGACCAGAAAACCAGGAAACATATGACAATACACAAAGCACTACACCCAAGAGCAAATACGGACAGACTATACATAACACGAAAGGAAGGAGGGAGAGGACTACTAAGTATAGAGGACTGCGTCAACATCGAGAACAGAGCACTGGGGCAATATCTGAAAACCAGTGAAGACGAGTGGCTCAAGAGTGCATGGGAAGAAGGACTGATAAAAGTAGACGAAGACCCAGAAATATACAGAAAGGAGAATGAAACAGAACAGAGGAATGGCACAACAAACCAATGCACGGACAATACATGAGACAGACTAAAGAACTGGCCAGCGATGACACGTGGCAATGGCTACAAAGGGGAGAGCTAAAGAAGGAAACTGAAGGAATGATAACAGCGGCACAAGATCAGGCCCTAAGAACCAGATATATCCAAAGAACGATAGATGGAAATAACATCTCTCCCATATGCAGGAAGTGCAACACGAAAAATGAGACCATAAACCACATAGCAAGCGAATACCCGGCACTTGCACAGAACCAGTACAAAAAGAGGCATGATTCAGTGGCAAAAGCCCTCCACTGGAGCTTGTGCAAGAAACACCAGCTACCTTGCTGTAATAAGTGGTACGAGCACCAACCTGGAGCTTGTGCAGAAACCCAGCTACCTTGCTGTACATAAGTGGCACGAGCACCAACCTGGAGAGTGATAGAAAACGATCATTGCAAAGAGCGTCTGGGACTATGGTATCAGTACAGATAGGGTGATACGTGCAAATAGACCAGACGTGACGTTGATTGACAAAATCAAGAAGAAAGTATCACTCATTGATGTTGCAAGAAAGGGAAAAAATGGATAAGAATCAAGACCTGAAAATAGAAATAAGAAGGATATGGGATATGCCAGTGGAAATTGTACTTATAATCATAGGAACACTAGGCACGATCCCAAGATCGCTGAAAAGGAATCTAGAAAAAACTAGAGGCAAAGAAGTAGCTCCGGGCCTCATGGCCAGAATCTTTAGTGTGATGCTTAGAAACGGCGCACATAGTAAAAAGAGTGATGGACTCCTAAGGAGGCAGGATGCAACCCGGAACCCCACACTATAAATACCATCCAGTCGAATTGGAGGACTGTGATAGAGCAAAAAAAAAAAAAAAAAAAAATAAAAAAAAAAAAATAATAATAATAGTATCATTTATTTCAGCTCTAGCCATATCAAGACAAAATAGGTATGTGCATTACAATAAACAAAATCTAGATACACGTTAAGAATTTTATGGTAATAAACGGTTGCCCTAATAATAATATAATAATAATAATAATAATAATAATAATAATAATAAAACAATTATTTTTCAAGCCTAAGTACATAGACAGAGACAATTTATGTGGAATTGACTAATAATAGTAATAATAATAGAGATATAAATCCTACAGGTGCAAGTTGAGAGAGAGAGAGAGAGAGAGAGAGAGAGGTAAATTTTTGCTGCAAGCACTGCTGAAGCATAAGATGAAAAGTTCTCCATTGAGAGAGAGAGAGAGAGAGAGAGAGAGAGAGAGAAGAGAGGAGGAGAGCTCCTCCGCCCTGATGACGCTATTAGCAAAAATGTCGGCTGAAATACGTTTCCCATATGGACATGTTTAATATCTTTTTAATGCTGATGGAATGGATGGAGAACGCTTCACGGATCCTACTACAATATATATATTCGCTTTCTCTTTTATTAAAAAGCAAAAAAATTGCTATATAAAAAAAAAATAACAAAACAACCAAACAGGAGTAGTTTAGTTAGCAGTTACTACTTCGAGAATATATCAATATTGCATCTTTTCATCTGACAAAAAATAAATAAACTAAAATAGAAACGAAATAAACCTATAATAATAATAATAATATAATAATAATAATAATAATAATAATAATAATAATAATAATAATAATAATAAGATCCGAGTGGATCTTTCCTGTTTGTCTGCCCCGGGTTGGGGAGGGGTAGGTGGGGGATAAGGAGGGTAGGGGAGACATAACACATGTACCCTCCTCCTGCAAACCTGTTTGCCCGTCCCAGAAGGGGCAGGTAGGTCGGGGATAGGGAGTGTAGGAGAGACATGACACATCCACCATCCTCTTGCAAACCTGTTTGTCCACCGGGCGGGGGGAATTTTATATATCCAAAAAGTGCGAATGATTCGAGAGGTTTGAATGGGGCTCTGGGTGTTACAATGCCAAACGTATCTGTCCAAAGAAAAATAGAGATAAATTAATCAGCAGATTCCAAAAGATCCAACCATGCTATTTTGCGAGACGGGAGCCGTTAACACGAAGCGAATTATCCCCCGAAATTGCAGCAAATCTCAGAACTACAGCCACAATCATGTGTTCTGAAGTCGATGTAAAGGGGGTGAATTCCAAAGCGCAAAACAGAGCAGTTCGGTAATGTATTCCCCCTGAAGTTTGTTAATTAACAGAGTTCACAGGAGAGAGAGAGAGAGAGAGAGAGAGAGTTACGAATTATAGTCAGTCTCTCTCTCTCTCTCTCTCTCTATCTCTCTCTCTCTCTCTCTGTCCGTCAGACCCACAATTAGATGGATGGGAAAAGTTCGTCTGTGATGAGAGAGGGAATATTTCTTCGACCGCTTTTTGCACACTGTATACGGATACAATGCGTGTGTGTTTTTGGGGGCATATTCATACGTATGCAATACATCACATCTATATATATATATATATATATATATATATATATATATATATATATACACAGAGGTTTTATATATAAATAAATAAATATATATATATACATATATATATATATATATATATATATATATATATATATATATAGACAATGGTAAAAGATTAGGGCCTTGGAATCGACCTTACGGGTCCCAGACTTTAAGGCCCTGGAAAAGAACTTATGGGTTCCAGAGACTTGGAATCGACCTTACAAGTCCCAGAGATAAGGCCTTGGAATAGACCTTAGGGTCCCAGAGATTAGGGACCTGGAATCGATCTTATGGGTCGCAGAGCCTTGGAATCGACCTTACGAGTCTCAGTGCTTAGGGCCCTGGAATCAACCTTACGGGTCCCAGCGCCTAGGAGCCTTGGGCCAAAATTCTATATCCCAATTCCAAAAGATTAACCTCAAACAACGCAATCCCTTTTAACTCATTTCTCTCGAGAGCTTATTCTCGAAGCCCGTTATAAAAATGTGATTTACGATCGCCTTAATGATCCAGCCTTTGGCTGATCTAACGTCAAGCGACAATGAACCCGATCGGTAACCGAGGCATAAATCATTTTCTTAAATGGGTCGTAAAATCTTTAAAAGTCTTAAATATCTTAAAAGTCTTAAAAAGACTTACAGGCGTCGTGGCTTACTTGAATATATAGGCGTTTGTGTTGTCGTAAATAGAATGTATATTTTCTTTATTGAAGTTTGCTTGTAAAAGTAATTGTAGAAAATAACAATATACTCCTAAGGCATTGTCAGGAAGCAATGATGGGAATATTGGAAGCGAGAGAGAGAGAGAGAGACGAGAGAGAATGCTTCTCAGCACGATGCCACTTCACTTATCATCAAACTGAAAACTGCTTATCTCTTCCTGCCCTTTCCCAACAAAAGCACCTCTCACAATAAACCTTTTTCTCTGGTCGAGGAAATATATATCATCTTTTTCTCTCCCTTTCGACGAAGTATTTGGACACAATGGGAATTCTCCAATTCCCGTCCTTGCAAAGGAAGCGTCGAAGAATCCCCGATGCAGAATGGCTTCGCGTTTTGGAAAGTCTCAAATCTTGTGTATAATAATCTTTTCTGACTACCATATTGGTAGTTATTCATTTTTCCGTTATCTACACAAACAGCGCGTGCTGAAGTTTGATAGTAATCTAAAATGGCAATTTTAACAAGCGCTATTTTATATCCTAAACCACCAAAAGATTTTAACGTACGATTTCGTAATCAATTCTTGCACATTTTATTTATGGTTATTAACATCGGCATTTTTTCACATGATTTCTTTTATAGCTTAATTCACCTCAAGGATTTTAAAGCTCGATATTGTAATCAAATTTCGGACATATGGGTTTTAATTAATGCATTTGATAAAAAAAAATATATTTTTTAATTCTGTATACATTACTGTACCGTATCACTAAAAAAATTACGTACACTTTCCACTTGTAGGTTACCACCCATATATATATATATATATATATTATATATATATATATATATATATATATATATATACTGTAATGGCAATAGCATACGGAGAGAAAAGTGAAATGCGGATTGGTTGCTAGACCTTTCGACTTACTGTACTTTACTGAGCAGAAGTTAAGTCGAAAGGCCTAGCTAACCACTCTGTGTTCACTTTCCCCCTCGTGGAATTTGTCTTTATATATATACTAGGATTATATATAATTATATATATATATATATATATGGCAGGGTTCGTTTAACCCGCTATCCGGACATTCATAATTTTTTCATATTTCTTGCACTCACTTGGATCTTGGCTTTGCAGTGACAAGCGTACCTCAACAACCCCCCCCCCCACCCCCCCGCCCCCCCGCCCGCCCCCCCCAAAAAAAAAAAAGATTTCAAGATGTTAAGTAGGGCATTGTGGCTATTACAATTACATACATAAGCAAACGACGGTCCTACAGCCATTCCTTCCTTATCCTTCGCTTTGTAAAGGCTAATATTCCTGTTTAATCTTAAATTTTGTCAATTTTAATGTCACTTTTTAAATCATTTTAGTTTTTTAGTTCTTAACAACTAGTTCTTATGAATAACTTTAGTTTTTTAATGTATTCCTTTTAACTTAGCAAGTAAACTGTAATTTTATATTTTATAAATGTGAATAATTTTTTATATTACAGACTGATGATTGATGCGTCAGGATGGCACGAACGTTTCTTAATATACTCTTATTGATCTTCGAGTTTTTTCTGTAATCCAACTGATATATATATATATATATATTATATATATATATATATATATATATATATATATATATATGATATTATATATATGCATACTGTAGAAATACTGGTCACTTTTCACCAGATACATATGAAATTGTAATAGCCACAATGCCCAACTTCTTGAATTCTATGCTTGTCACTACAAAGCCTGAAGATCCAAGTCAAAGAAATTTGAAGAAGAAATTGTGATGCCCTGTCCTGGAAAACGAACTCAACTCCGATAATCACAAAAAGGTCACGTTGCCGACCTGACCCCGAGAAGGACTACTGGACCCGAGTTCGTTTCCCAGGACAGGACATCACAATTTCTTCTTCAAATTTCTTAGACTTGGATCTTCAGGCTTTGAGTGACAAGCTATCAGAAAAAAAAGCAAAGAATTCAAGAAGTTAAGAGGGCATTGTGGCTATTACAATTTCATATATATAACATACGTGAGTATGTATACACTGCATCAACCCAACCACACCAAATAGGTTATTTGCATGCGAACGCTTCTTGCTCCGTCAGTAAACAAACCGAACCCAAATCACATATTATTCTCTTTTCACAGCCCGGAAATTCCTTTTAGTCTTTTGACACTGGTTCGGCCTCTTTCATCTTGTTGTGGTGTCAATTATCTCACGGCATAACGAACTGGCCTCCTTTGTGTGCGAGGCCGAATCAATCGCATCTAGTTATTTTTTTTCCAGTTTGTTATCCGGGAAGATAATTGTTATCAGTGTTAATAGTTCCGGAAAAAATCAAAGTATAAATAGTCGTGTATGTGATTGATAATTAATTGTTATCAGTGGTCTGGTCTGGCGTTTTGTTAATAGTCCAGGAATAAGTCAAAGTAGAGTCGTGTATGTGATTTATAATTTATCATTACGCCGACCATATCGGATACGTTTAGGTGATATTTACATTAATAATGCTTATCAAAATGTGATAGAACGTTTATTCCACCAAGAGTTTAAACAATTTTATATTATATTTTAAATTTATGAACAGCTAGAGGTATTAAATTGGATTTGATGCAGCTGATTATAAAAGAAAACTCCTTCAGAGGACGCGAGACTTGTAGGTATTACGTAATAGTAAAATTACATAATAGAAAATTAAGGAAAAACAGAACCAAATAACGCTGACGCTCCTGGATTATATTCAGAGCCGCAATGAAAGATGAAAACTGGCGTCCCAAAAACTTTTAAAGTTCTAGAAACCAAAACATTTCCATTTTTAGCGGCGCCGTTATTTTTAGCAATCTACCAGGACAGTAGGGCAGAATGAAAGTCAGGAAGGGTAAAAAAAAAAATCAAATAAAGTTCAAAAGCTGTGATATCCTGTCCGTCTGGACGACTTCCCCTGCTAAAAAAAAGAAAGAAAGAAAAAAAAAAAAGTGATACGGGAGATGGACAGTTATAGACATGATCCACTAAGACATATATATAGTGGGTCACGGGTATAGTGACAGAGGGCTGTAAAAATAAGCAACGAATGAAAATTGTACGTCAAATATTACTCAAGAAAATCTCACTATTATTTTATTATTAATTATTATTATTATTTTTGTTGTTGTTGTTGTTAAGCAGACCCTCTCTCAAGCATACTGTATTAAAAGTAATGGCTACTTCAGCATCGTTAAGCTTGTAGAGATTCTTCTCTGATTTTCGAATAGCGGCTTTTTCAGTATACTAGGCTTAAAGAGCTTGAGAGAGAGAGAGAGAGAGAGAGAGAGAGAGAGAGAGAGAGAGAGAGAGAGAGAGAGAAACCGTTAATGACTTTGATGACTATGATATCACAGTTTATCCGTATGAATTGAAATATAAAAATAATATTATATACACTGATCCTGCATTTGAAAATGACCTCCATAGTACTACTATAGCCTGTTTGAGTAGTACTGAAAAAGTCGCTATTCGAAAAATAGAGAAGAATCTCTACTACAAGCGTAACGCAGCTGATGTAGCCATTACTTTTAATTAAGTATTATTATTATTATTATTATTATTTATTATTATTATTATTATTATTATTCATATGGAACAAGCCCACTACAGGGGCTATTGACGTTCAACCCAAACTTCCAGAGAATACGGTGCTCATTAACATAAGGCAACGGGAAACCACCACCACCTCTACACACACTCAAACAAGCAAAGCATCGCGTACAATTCACTTTAATTTAAAGTTGTTCATTATACGCTACAGTACATAGGCTTACTGAGGCCTAAGCGGGCGGGAAGACCTCGTGCTGAACTAGTCAAATACTGGAGTATGGGAATAAAATGCAAGTGGGAATTAATTAGAGAAACTGTATACAACGTCTGCTCTGATTCAACCAACATATTGTTTTTGTGTGTTGTTCAATGTTTGTCTATTGCAATTCTAGACTGCAGTCTAATGCAAGGTTATAAATAATAACAATTAATAAATTAACATTAAGTAAATATATAAAACAATAAAAAAAAAACTAAATAAATAACACGCCTTTTGCTACTTCTTTCAAATGAACACATTATTTGGAAGGTTGAATACCAATGGCCCCTGTGATCCTGTTTCATGTGAATAGGGTTCGTCTTCTGAATATAATAATAATAATAATAATAATAATAATAATAATAATAAAATAATAATAATAATAATAATAATAATAATGTAGGGAAAAAAACTCTCTATCACGAGAGTATATATAATGTTCTAAAGGGTCCACAATAATACATAGTGTAAAAAGTCCGTGTATAATTTTGAAGACTTTACAGAAAGCTTTCGAACCCTACCCTGGGTTCATCTTCAGTCCAAATGAACAAAAAGTTACAAGTACAGAGGTAAATTTAAAAAACAAGAGTCGTTGAAGATCGTTGACAACGGTCGTTAGCTCGTTAATGGGCCAGGTGAAGAAAGAGGGTAGTTAACAACAACTAGGTGATACCCTCTCCCCTAGCCAGAGGTACAAATTTTCAGTTTACCGGAAATCTACCAATTCCGAGAGTTATGTCCACTTTTATTCTTGCCACTCAAAAGAAATAAAAAGTAACGTTATTATGAATTTTGCTTTACGCGCATTCAGAATTTGCGACTCCGAATATATAGACGGTGAACTTAAACACATCACTCACGGCTACTTTTAGAAGTCTCAGATATCCCCCTCACTTCATTGAGAAAGCAATTTCGCGAGCGAGGAAGTCGTTCTATGGACTGAGAGATAATACTAAGGAAAAACCCAAAAGATATTTATCCCTTCCCTTTAATCCAGAAGTAAAGAATATAAGTGGACATATCAACAAAAGTCAGAAGGAAACTAAAATTGTGTTCAAATATGAAAATACAATAAGACGTTCCCTCGTAAGAAACAATAACAATGATAAAAATCCCATAGTCCCAGGCTTTTACGAACTACCGTGTATGGATTGTAATAGTAAATATTTTGGTGAAAGTGGACGGGGACTAGATATACGTTTGGGCGAACATAAGCGAGCTTATGAACTACAATCACAAAACAGCGCAATAGTAGCACATGCATTCAGGAATGATCATAGACCCAACTGGAACGAGGCTAAAATTATTTTTAAAAGTAACAATGTAAATGTCAGACGACTAGTCGAGGGAGCTACTATAAGTTTGGGAGAATCATTCAAAGGAAACAAGTCTTTTGTCAACGAAGACCCATTTGTTAATTCTTATATTACTAGTATGTTTTTAAAAGATTTTAACTGTAGGACAGGCTCTGTTTTCCCTCTCCTGATGCTGCCTCTGCCTTGCCTCTTTCCAGTCCAGGTAACCGCTGCCCAGGGGGAGTCTGATAACGGTTGCCGAATCTACGCCCTTGGATGAAGGACTTCATGTAATGATTGCAACAAACCTGTACGAAGATCAACAGGATTGCAGCCAGAGGATTGATAGGGGAGAGGGTATCACGTAGTTGTTGTTAACTACCCTCTTTCTTCACCTGGCCCATTAACGAGCTAACGACCGTTGTCAACGATCTGCAACGACTCTTGTTTTTTAAATTTACCTCTGTACTTGTCGTAACTTATTGTTCATTTGGACTGAAGATGAACCCAGGGAAGGGTTCGAAAGCTTTCTGTAAAGTCTTCAAAATTATACACGGACTTTTTACACTTTGTATTATTGTGGACCCTATAGAGCAAAATAATAATAATAATAATAATGGAGAAACAAACCCACAGTTATGTAAATGCACATATATTTAAATCTAAAACTTTAAGGATAGCTTTCGGGATTCGGTACCTTTACATAACTGTGGATTTGTTTCTACATTTGAAGACTCGTGCTACTCTGAGGATTTTTTAATAATAATAATAATGATAATAAAAGCATCCAAGTGCGATTCGTATTCCATTTTTAATAACATAGATGGTTTAATTTGTAATTCAATTCCAGTTTTATAAGGAAAGATTATAACAATATATTCTGTCCTCATTGTCAGTTGTCAGTCACAATTCTAGAAGGACATATGACAATTTATACTGTCTTTGTTGAATTCATAAAATTCATTACACTTTTCGTCATTTGGGAAGTCTATAACGAATGCACGATGCATAACAGTCGCAGCGTAATAAGTATAACAGAAGACCAACGGAATATCAAGAGAAAGTCCAGACTTACTGAATAGTTAGTTACACATTCCAGGCCTCAATAGGAATGGATGACAAGCCCGCGAGCATTAGTCCAAGAAAATCAAATAAGTAAGGGAAACACCAGTAGCCACTGAGCACTATTAAATTATGGGACATTTTACCTTTACCACGCCACGTACATTAACAGTGGGACTTGAGATACGAATAGTAGGACTGGAGAAAACGGGAAGAAAAGAGAGTAAAATATGTGCGGTGTTAATCGAGAAATTCAGAATTGTTGATATCCAACGTAAATATGAGATGGGGTGCCTTGTTGTGGTATTTGGCCCGAATTCCATAAAACTGGTGGCATATTGTTCATATATCTATGTTTTCCTTACCATACACTGTACTTTGCACCTAGTGAGTGAATAAGCATTTATGTAATGAAGGAAACTGGGATACTGAAATATCATTGCTTAAACATATATATATATATATATATATATATATATATATATATATAATATATATATATATATATATATATATATATATTTATATGTATAACTGAATCACGAAAGTTTGGTACGTGATAAATGCATAAATAAAGGTATAAGCCACGAAGTTAAGTGAAACACTGGGGTAGCTGCAAGATCTTTCGACTCATGTCCTTTTACTTAGCAGATCGACTGAGTCGAAAGATCTTGCAGCTACCCCAGTGTTCCACTTTACTTCGTAGCCTATACCTTTATATAAATATATATATTTACATATATACATACATACATATATATATATATATATATATATATATATATATATATATATATATATATATATATATGTAGCACTGTATGTTCTCCGCCAAGTGTCTTTTATCTTTCACAGCACTTGTTACCAATAACAGCCGTTAACGAGACAGCAAATGAGGACGAGCGGCCAAATAGATCGGCATGAACGGAACTGCCTTCACGGACCTGTTAACCGGAGAAACTACCCATTCACGGTTAAATATACTATCTGTAAATAAATGTAAATTAGATGACGGTCCTGAAATCTACCAGACTTTGAGTAGGGTCACTCTATAGCCACTGTACACGTAGGCTTACATATGCGATGACCATACTCTGTAACATAGCTGGTATGTTATTTATCTGTTAATTGTTTGTTACTGTAACGTAACTAATCTTGTTTATTTGTCCGTTAATTGTTTGTTACTGTAACGTAACTAATGTTATTTGTTTGTCTGCTAATTGTGTTTCCGAATATATTTGTTATTGGTAATATTGTCTGATTGAGCATTTGTTTCTCTTCTCCTCCTCCAAACTTCTAAGTAGACCGTATAGAGTTCTATTCATTCTTTCCACTTGACCGTTTCCTTCAGGGCGATATGGAGAAGTGCGTGATTTCTTTACATTAAACCTTTTACAGATTTCCTTAATTAGAGCGCTTTCGAAATTTCTCCCCTGGTCAGTATGAAGCTGCTGAGGAATTCCATATTTATAAAAGAGCTCCTCCACCAATATTTTAGCCACTGTTGTCGCTTTTTGATCCTTCGTTGGATATGCCCACGCGTATTTGCTAAACAAGTCACTTAAAACTAAAATATGCTCCTTTCCAGAGGTTGATCTTTCCACTGAACAAAAATCTATCGCCACAATTTCCATGGGTTGAGAAGTTTCGACATGAACAGGAATGGTATTTCTATATGGAATTTCATCTTTTGCCCTTAAACAAGTTTCACAATTTCTAATGAACTCCGTTACAAATCCCCTCATGTTGGGCCAATAAACCCTAGAGTTCAGTAATTTGTAAGTTCTATCAATACCCTGATGCCCTAGTTTATCATGAGTTTCGACTAAACAATTACTTCTTAAAAGAACAGGAACGGCTAATCTATAAATCATATTACCTAATTGATCCATATGAGTCTTATAAAGAATATCATTTCTTATCACAAGACTTTCTTTATCCTTTTTCCACGTAACTAATTCAGATTTAAAATTAATGTTTTCTAACTCAATATTTTCTCCTTCTAGCCATTTCCTTACAATCTTTAAAACTGGACAAGCTTTCTGTTTATTAACAACGTCCTCCCACTCTAAAATCTGATGTCTACTTATGGTACAGACAAAATTTGCGTCCTCATGAGGAGCTACCCATACTTCTTCGTCTTCACTCATCGCCATCTCCTCTCTAGGCTTGCGTGACAGAATGTCGGCTTTAACATTTTATTTTTCTGGTCTGAATTTAAGTTCAATGTCAAATACCGATAAATCTGCCACCCAAGTGTCTTTTATCTTTCACAGCACTTGTTACCAATAACAGCCGTTAACGAGACAGCAAATGAGGACGAGCGGCCAAATAGATCGGCATGAACGGAACTGCCTTCACGGACCTGTTAACCGGAGGAACTACCCATTCACTGGTTAAATATACTATCTGTAAATAAATGTAAATTAGATGACGGTCCTGAAATCTACCAGACTTTGAGTAGGGTCACTCTATAGCCACTGTACACGTAGGCTTACATATGCGCTGACCATACTCTGTAACATAGCTGGTATGTTATTTATCTGTTAATTGTTTGTTACTGTAACGTAACTAATCTTGTTTATTTGTCCGTTAATTGTTTGTTACTGTAACGTAACTAATGTTATTTGTTTGTCTGCTAATTGTGTTTCCGAATATATTTGTTATTGGTAATATTGTCTGATTGAGCATTTGTTTCTGCTTGTAGGGTTGAAGGTTTTTGTCTACATGTGCAATAAAATGAAAGAAGAAATGCTGCTGTGAGTTGTATCTTCCTTGGATTGCTATATATATATATATATATATATATATATATATATATATATATATATATATATATATATATATATATATGACTCAAACACAATCCTCATGCAATACCCTGGATAATGTAATCGTAACTCCAATAAATGAACTGAAACCCACTTTGAGGACCAAATGATGTTAATGAACGCCAGCATAATTGTCTCTTAGATAACAAATATATAAATGAGATAAATAGAGCAAGGAGATAATATATGGGTCGTATACCTTTAAAGGTTTACGCAGGTTCACGCGGAAAAAATTTCACACTAGACGGATCCCTGGAGGCTTAGGAATTTAGGATATTCCCGGGGGAACGTAGATAGACGTAATTGTTAGGGAGGCCCGGAATACTGGTATGTTTACGAAGGTAGATGGAACGATGTGGGGTATGGTAACTTTTTATTTTGAATTTAAATTCATTTCAGGCATTGACTGTGTAAAATTAAATTGGATAGAAGTGAAAGTGTCAAACAGAAGACATCTTTTATTTTTTAATATTCTTGAACGCTGCTTCTTGAAGCTATGCTTACCTTCCTTGGTATCTATATCTGCATGATGCGGGAATAATAGCCACACTAAAATATTCAAAATAAAGGAATAGTCATGAATACATTTCTCGAACAAGTAACAGCCACAATAAAATATTCAAAATAAAGGAATACTTGGAAAATAAATCCCTCTAGAAAATAATAGCCACAATAAGAATAAAATATTCAAAATAAAGGAATACTCGTGAATAAATTTCTCTAACAAATAAAAGCCACAATAAAATATTCAAAATAAAGTAATACTTGGAAATAAATCTCTCGAGAAAACAACAGCCACAATAAAAATAAAATGTTCAAAATAAATGAATACTTGGGAATAAATCTCTCTAGACAAATAAAAACCACAATAATAAAATATTTAAATCAAATTAACAGTTGGGGAAAAAATCTCAGCAGAAAAATAAAAGCCACAATAAAATATTCGGGAGGTGTTGAGAGACAACACCTCCCGAATATCACACTTATCCCCTTAAAATGGTACCTATATGTCGATCATATCTTAGTAGTCTTACCTGGTGGTATTGATGTAAATGATTTACTGTTTAAATTGAATAATTTAGTGCCATCCATAAAAATTCACTGTTGAAATTGAAAATAACAATGTCATACCTTTCCTAGATGTATTTAATACATAGAGAATCTTTCCAATGCAAATTCAGTATTTATTTTTTTTAGAAAACCCACAAATAATTTAACATATGTACATTTTTATTCTGGCCACCATCTTAATATTAAAATGTAAATTTTTTCTTCTATGTTCCTACGCGCTTTGCGTATCACGAGTCCACAATATCTGGACCAAGAAATAGAATACATAAAAAAGATAGGAAACGATCTCTGCTACCCACCTCATTTAATTGATTTATGTTATCAAAAAGCTCACAAAAAGTTTATAATGTTGCTATTAATGAAAAAGAAATGCCTAAAAATGTACTTAGCTTACCTTATTTTCGTGGATTTGAAACCATAAAATCAATATTTAAATCGTTTAATGTTAATGTAGTGCTCTCTTATAACAATACCATTAAGATATGCTAATTAAGAAAGTACCGTAACAAACAACAACATCATTTACAAAATTCCTTGTAAGGATTGCCCATCGTTTTACGTTGGTCAGCCTAGTAAAAATTTAGTGTGTTCGGATTAAGCAGCATATGTATTCAGTTAGAACAGCCCAGACTTCAAATGCACTATTTATCCAACTGAGTGAAAATCTCATTGTATAATTGGGGTGATACCTCGGTAATTGCTAGATCTAATGATTATGTTTCAAGAAATTTACTGGAATCGGCAATTATACAAATCACTAATAAAAACAACCTAAATCTTAGTCTGGAATGTACCATTTGGACCCATATATTTGTAAGATGTTTATGAAGGACCTCAAAATAAATGAACAACTAATAAATTAGTCCCACATGTATTTAGTTATTTATTTCTCTCTCTGGTCTCTCGTCTCTCTCTCGTCTCTCTCTCTCTCTCTCTCTCTCTCTCTCTCTCTCTCTCTCTCTCTCCTGGTTCGATATTCTCTCTCCCTCTTTCTCTTGCTCGATATATATATATTTTATTTTCTGTCGTCTTTTCATTAATAATAATTTTGTTGGGAAAATTTGTGTAAAAATTCATGATATTAAATTGTATATGCTCCCGTGTTTTTTTCAAAAATGTACTGTTTTCTGGAAGAATCACTTGTTTACTGCCGGTATCCTTCAAGGTGTGGCTAGCCTCTGGCGACTCCTCCTTTCTGTAGAGTGAAAAATCGCCCTTATGGCTAATCTGGTAGTGTCAGTTTGTATATTAAGCCTTCTTTTGACTGTGTGTTCTTTGTAAAATCAGTTTGCCTCGGTAAAGGGTCCGAATAGGACCGAAAGTACTTGGCTATCTCGCTTTTTTTCATTTCTCCTTCGTGGCAAAAAACCTTTCTTTATACATAGCATCACGTTTTGTATTCTTCGTGATCAAGTTATCATATGTATATATATATATATATATATATATATATATATATATATATTTTAGCTGTTGCCTTGTATGATAAGGCTGCCCTATGAGGTAATGTTAGACTTGCGATAATCTTACGCTAAGTCGGTTGGTATTGCACTTCCATATTCATTGGAGTGTCTTGGGGTTTGTAGATCACTTACGAAGTCGGTATTATCTTCTTTGGTTATGACGACGATGTGTTAAACTCATGATGATTCGGCAATGATGTGAGGTTCTAGTAGAAACACGAAGTATAAAAATACTTATATTCTCTTAGATTACATGGTGAAGATCAAGTAGGATTGTACAGGTCTTCTAATGACGATAGCTTGATCGCTTTTGCCAATGATGATGACTAATTCTATTCTCTCTACATGATAAAGCTTAGGTAAAGAGATACAGGTTTCTAATGAGCAATAGCTAACTCTCTTCTGTCTGTTCTACCATCTCGGTTACAAGTCATAAAGGAGCAGACAGTAGCTCGAACATACGAACATACAATCAAATGAACATAGTTATATACGAAACATACAATCAGATGACGTAGTTACTAATCACGTAGGCTGCTTGTCTCAAGCAGGGAGCTTGGACTAATGTTTGAAAACAAATGAATGACCACAGATGACGGCATGTCAACTTAGCCTACATACTTTATGTTATACGCAACCTTTACCGTTTCTATTCTGACCACATTCCTGCAAGCAATCTGGTTGACCCTTTTAGTT
Source organism: Macrobrachium nipponense (assembly GCF_015104395.2). Lineage (NCBI taxonomy): Eukaryota > Metazoa > Arthropoda > Malacostraca > Decapoda > Palaemonidae > Macrobrachium > Macrobrachium nipponense. Next base: position 71,869,659 of record NC_061094.1, on the reverse strand, counting down.
TTAGTCTTTTATATATATGGACTAACATTCCCATATTTTTATTATGTAATCATTACATAAAAGCTCGGTTCAGTACCAAAAACCAACTACTGAATATTACTCAAACTTGACTTGCATTTGATTTATAGGAGTGTGATACAGACACTATGTGAATATATATAGATAAATAGAAAATACTTATAAGTAAAAAAAAATTCATGGTGTACACAAATACAGATTCAAGTAATAAGATATTAGACATAATATGCATATGATATTCGTAAATAATAGTGATCACGTGATATATACTGATACAGTTTTTCACTTCATTTCATTAAGATACATATGCTACAGAAAATACTAATGTACTCTGATAATCGCATAGAACAAAGATTAACATGATAAAAATCATATTTTAACTGATAAAAATTTCATATTATGAATTGATAAAATTATTAATGTTTATGCTGTTGATTCGTTGATTTTTATGCTAACTGTTATATATCTGCAGTTATTGGTAAGATAAAAGGTAACAGATTGATTATAGGCTACCTGAGTGTTTTATACATATAATTATGATTAATATATGTGCACTTTAAATAGATTCCCATTGCGTACATGCAAAGATATATTTAGATTCTGTTATTTATGATCATTTATCTAATAGATTCCTATTGCGTACACGCAAAGATATATTTCGACTCTGTTATTTATGATCATTTATATAAAGGATACATGATACTTTATATATATAGGATACATGACCGAGGTTATACTACTTCACATTTAACTAGCTTTTGAACAACTTTTCGTCCATTACACAGTTCTAGACAACCACCTATTGCCAAATGAAAGGGCCAATTCCAAATGGTTAAAACAAGGGGAAAATTTGCCTGGGCGGGGTCCAACGTTCTATTTTGCGCTCATACTTGTTCTCTGCATCCTAAGCCACACGAATACGTTCTTGCGATGATAAAAATCACCCCCAGCACGAGTCCTTCGCCAGCAAAGTAGAGTTGAATATCCTTCGGGTCGTAATTGTCGGAAGTATGTCCCTTTTGTAGTCGATTCCGACAGCCGCCGGAGCATTTTCGCATTAAAACGAGATTAAACGCGGGATACGGGTGTGTCGGTCGAAGAAGTCCGTGATGGTGCTTATTCCTTTCACATTGTAGGTGGTTGTTACTCGACTGCCGTCGTCCGCAGCGACGAACGATTTTTTGAAGTTGCGATGTGAAACTCTCATACTGCAGGATACTGTAACCATGTTCCATTAATCAGCCTGCAAGTGAAATTATACTTGTCACGAGGGCAAAGTAAATTCAGACGACATCCAAATACAGGGGGGGGAGAAAGCCATTTATAACCATACTTAACCCACATGAATTCGCTGATATTTGTGGAATTTAAAAGAGAGCTGTACAAACTTTTTTATCCATGGCATTAACAATGAGTGAACCTATCCAGGTCTATGATGACTGTAAAAATATCCATAATTATAAGAATTAAACAGATATCAATACGAATCCCAAAGAAAATTCGATATTACTGGTAGTAAGTTACTAGACAAAGAAGTGGAAAACGGAGCTATTTGTAAGATTGCCAGGCAACATAAGAGTCAAAGAGAATATTAATCATGATTCTGTATTTCCTCTATGCTAACTGAAATTAAGTTGTGATAAAATCTGATCCTATGTGCCCCTAACAAAAGTTTCATATTCAATTTTCTCGCGCGTATCCTCTGAGGTTAATTTTAAAAACTTTATTAATAGGCTAGAGATGCAACGAAAGAACCCACTATGTAACTAATTTCTATATAAACTTTGGGTTTTTTTTTTTCAAGAAAATGTGACATTTTCCCATGAATGTGATTTACTTGAATTGTCATAGGCTAATGTTGCAAGTAAATTTTTCATATACATGTCTTGATACTTCTAAATGTCCGTTTACCAATGTCATAAGCTAAATTATTGACTGTAATTGTCTATGAGGTTCAGAAAAAATTAATTCATTTTGATATTATAGAAATTCTATTTGCTTATTTTGTTCATTAATTTTAAAACGATTGCGATTCCTTAACCAAGTTTGCATTGCAATGCGGATAAGAATAGATTATGGCTATGTATGTCATCATGACCTATGAAACCACATGTGAAGTTCATGAGCTAAACAGTTCCTTTCTCCAGCCAACCTGTATTTGCAACCTGCTATGGCAAGCGGTTTATTGAGGTTATAAAGAACAATGATGAGTCGGCAGACGCGACAGGCATCTTCTAGACTGATGACGTCGTCACCAGCTTAAGAGTTACGTTACTTGCTGTAATAGATAAGACTTTAGTATTTTCAAATGATATTTTTTTTTTTAATTCTCCACCCACATGAGAAGAATGTCTGAAAAAAAACAGTACCAAAATTGAACAATATATTAGTTTCATGTTGGAAATCTGCATGATTGTAAATAAACGTAATTATGTTAAATTAAATATTCCTTATTCAAACTAATGAAAAAGGTTTCCATGCAAATTCTATATATATTATTAGCCCTGTATAAGATTCATATAGGATTATTCCATAGATATACATTTTCACTTCTAGACTTCCTGACTTTAAAATCTCTTTTATTTTATTTTATTTTATTTATTTATTTATTTATTTATTTATTTATTTTTTGACTACGAATATAAATCACCGGGACAGACAATATGTCAGTAGGTTTTGATATGTGTTTGAACTTTTAGCTTATTTGTCATTACTAAAGCGGTAAGTTAGAGTTCAAATCTTTACGCATATATATTTGATATTTAATTCAACCTATGGTTACGTTTTTGCTTATTGATTTTATCGGTGATCCTTTTTTATTATAATTTGCTACCCATCCGACTCTTACGGAAGTGTAATATATTGACTCCACTTGTATCCATATTTATTTTATTTTTTTTATTTATTTATTGATTATATGTTTTTTTATATATATTTGATAAATTAATGGTTGGCTTGAATATGTGGAAGAGTGCTCTAGCGGCGTACCGTATAAGGCTACTTGCAGTATCATTCTACAGATACGAGATATGAATGATAAAGGTATTTAAAACCAACCGCGAGAAACCGCTATAATCCAGTTCGGATCCAATATCACGAGTTGTAACTCGTAAGACATTGACACTTTCTTATTTATCTCTTATTCTACCAAACCGATTGACTGGGTGATAAAATATATTATTGGTTTTCTTAATGGATAGTATCAGATGTTAACGTAATTTTCAGTTTTTAGTCAACCTTGTGATTCTGTTAACATTTAATATTAAGACATTTAGTATTTAAGTATTTATTTTTAAGGAAATTTGTATTGTATATATTACGAAAGTTAAGTTGTAGTGTGGTGATTTTGCACCTCCTCCCCTGCTCGTTAAAATTTTTGAATTACCCTTTAACACTCGTATCTTTTTGTTTACGTTTGGGTACGTGACTGGAGCCCTCGGTGAAGGAGGTGAGAAGAGACAGAGCGAGTGTTTGGGCAGACAGTTCGGGCTTTCTGCAGAGGCTGTCCCTTTTTTGCTCTGCAGCTGCCGCTCGTACTATATTTTATCAACGCTTTTTGGAAGTATCTTGAGCCGTCCTTCGCAGGTACACATCTGGACACCTGCGGTGTTGTGTACGCTGTACTCGACGTATTCTGAGTGCTGTCCTTCGCAGGTACGCTTCTGGCCACCTGCGGTGTTGCGTCCTGCTCGTATTGCAGGTGATTTGTGCCACCTGCGGCCCTTATCTTGTTGCCACCTCAGTGGAAGTTTTTTCCTGAGGTGTTAGAAGCATTTGCTTTTCCAGGACGCCTTGGAACTTTTGCAGCTGTGGGGGCCTTGATGCCCGTCAGAAGTCAAGTAGGGAGACAGATCCCAGGTAAGCGTTCCTTTTTGTATGGTCGTGCAGGACCTCTCGACTCCTCCTCCTGGTGCTTCTGTATCCCTGTTAGCAGAGTTCTGAAATTATTTGGATCACGGCCTACTGTAAGGCAAGACCTTTATTATTAGTCCTGGATCACGGACTCCCCTTCGAGTGTGTAGGAGATATTTTTTTTTTTGTTATTATTATTTATATATATAGTTATATCATATAATGAACTGTTGAGACAGTTGGAATTTGTTGCCCCTTTTGTTTGTTTTGTTCTTATGATGTTAACAGCCTCGTGGCTTTTTATGTTTGTTCATATAATAACTTTAGAATTATAAACATAGGTAGGAGGTAGGAGGTTAAGTGTTTTCTCCCTGTTACTCTTTGCCTTCCTTCCCATCCTATTTAGTTTTAGGTATTGGTTATTTTATTCATTTTGATCTGGCCAGTTATATTGTATATTTTGATGTATTTGCATCATGTGGTTTCTCTCTTTATCTCGTTTAGGGTTTAGTTTTTAGTAGTTAGGAATCCCAAGGTATTATTAAGGACTAGAGTTTTGTCCTTGGCAGTTACAAGGTTGACTTTGACTTTATTTCTTTGTTAATAAATATTGTTGAGTTTTTCTGAGTGTTTTGTCTCCATTGACCATCTTTTGCTGGATACTCTGTAACAACGCTGAGTATACATCCTTTAGTGTAGACAAAAACCTGCACCACGGCCCAACAAGGGTCGTAACAGATAGGAATTCACACGAGTTATGGAGATTATTATTGATTTACTACCACCCGAAGTCACAGATTATTATGTGTTGAATTCCATGTTTAATGATTTAGCACTCATAAATATTCCTACGCACTCAATTGCGGAGTTTGTTTTTAGTGCTATAATTCTATATAACGTGTCAAGGAAACTATTGACACTAAGAAGTGTTTATTCCCTCTGTCAGACTCGTAATTCTGTTAATAATTCTACGTATATTCTTTCAAGGATTGATTTGGCACAGGATAGGCCCCTAAACTGACAGGTGTCTTAGTGTATCCCTTGTTTTCATGACACTGTTACAATTAGTTTATGTGCTTTTTATATCTGTAAGCATCGTAGGCCAGTAAAACAGTGTTTTGGCTTTCTCTGTCGACATAATAGAGAACCCTGGATGACGGAATGCAACCAGTTTTATGACAATTGGTTATGAAAGAGATTATTACTACTACCTGTCGTTAGTCACCTGCTGTGTTCTTCCGGGTTTTCCGGTCGTCACGGACCTACATATAATATTACATTTGATTACATAATTCTGATACACATACTTGTAAATATACTTTTGCTTTAGGGTTTCTGCTCGAAGTGTTTATTGTTTTTTGCTTAGCCGCTGACCCTCCGTTTCCGTCGAAGTGTTTATTGTTTTGTTTATTGCTGCTGACCCTGTTTTCGTTCGAAGTGTTTATTGTTTTGTTTAGTTTGTAACAGTTCGGCGCTCCGACCCAGATATTCAATGCTCGCAATCTCTTGGGTTAAGGAATTTTCTTGTTTAGATACGGTTTTAACAATAGGCACGGAATGTTTCTATATCTTTTAGTCTAATTAATGTTCTTTGCCAGTATGGTGCGGGATTGCGGGATAATGCGTCAGCTATGATAATTGCTTTCCAGGTAGATATCTTACCTTGGCTCCAAGACCTGAATGATCATTTGTCACCGAGTTCCTTTTGGACTGTGATCAAAGCCTTTGAAAAACTCGGTAAGTGACATGGTCAGTAAGGATTTTTAACAGGATAGCCGTAGATTATGAACTTAAAATGTACTAGTGAGTTAACTATACTAGCCCTTCCTTGCCTATTACTGTATATTTACTTTTCAGAGGGCTTTAGTTTACATGAATAAAAAGCTATAGGAAAGAACTGTTTATCATATTACTGAGTAGTACCCCTCTTTACCCCTTGGTCTGAGGCGTCTGTTGCAATAAAAAAAATTCCTTATTTAAATCAGGGATTTTTAAGTTAGGTGAGCTGCATTATTCCGCTTTTAAGATATCGAACGCCTGTTGATGCTTTTTAGACCATAATAAATCTACGCTCTTCTTCGTAAGATCTGTTAAAGGAGCTGTCATGATTGAAGAGTTACATATTTACATACGATTGTAATACCCACTACAGCGCAAAGTGCTGTATCCCCTTTTACGTTAATAGGTACCGGAAGTTATGAATAGCCGACACCTTACCATGGACTACTTTAAGACCTTGACTAGACACATAAAACCTAGATAAACATGTTCGGTTTTTAAAAACTCACATTTAGATATTTTACTCTGAGATTATTTGTCTTTGTCTCTGTAGCACTAGCTCTAGTTTATGTGAATGTACTTCTAAGGTATTAGAAAAGATTACAAGACCAACCATATAGGCATGTAGGGTATCCCCTAAAAGTCTCCAAACACTATATTATAATTGGGGCGCAACGTAAGCCGGAGGCATTCGTAAAAAATTGATAATGTCCCCTGAGTGTGCTGAAAACGGTGTATGAGGTACAATCACTTAGGTAATGGTATCTGGTAAAAAGCTTTTTAAAGTAAGTCCAAGCTGGTGAAAAATAATTTATTCTGGCGTTTGAGGGAAAAATTATATGGGCTATTTGATTTCCTAATGACTCCTATTACTAACATTTTCAACTTCGTCATTTATCTCTATTTTGAAATTTCATTGAGAGTCTATACGAAGGTACGTATATAGCTTTATGTTTGTCCTTAGAACCGTATTTTGTTTCAATGACATCCATTTTTCTCCCAGAGATCACTCGCTAGTGGACAAACTTCCTGGTATTCAGATAAAAGATAAAAAAAAAAATTTTCTGCTGAATCACCTCTGCTCGAATGACTTTACAGATATTACTTTAGATGGAGTATGAGAGATTCATCTACGACTGGTTGGGCGTGATTAAAAATTAGCAACAATAAAAAAAAATGCGATTTATATGTATAGGTTTTGTGGATTACTAGATTAACTTGTTGCTGCGAGTCAACCGTGTCTAGGGCTTTGTTCGCGGAAATCGTTATATTTCAGAGTGTCGGGAAGGATTAAAATTTCATTTCCCAGCAAAGTCTTTTTACACGAACTAAGACATTCGAGAGTGCATGCTTCTCGAGATTTTGCGTGCAAACTGCGACTGCGGTTGTTGGGAGAATTCTGTTGGGTCATTTGAACAATGTTACGATTTTTATGAGACAAATGTATAGTTCCTCTATATAAGTTATTATTTGATTAACTGTCTCTTTTTTTTGTTCAAACGAATTTAATATGTTTTGAAGGTTTATAGAATTTTCCTTTGATAAACGCCCCTTATTTTTTGCAGGAGTACTAAAATAATATTTTTGTATACCCCTAGATGGATCTTAACAATTACGCTAGATACAGATCAATGTTTTTTATAACTATAGAGGTATCTGTAAGCGCTCGCTTATCCGGACTTCTCATTAGGGAAGTTCGAACAACAGACGGTGAGTCCGTAAATACAGGATATTACGTGTACTAAAGGAATAAAACAAGATATTCTAATTTTTTACGGCGCGTACAGTTGGGCTTAATCCACCACTACTTATAATAACTTATGTATTAAAAAATACGAGAACCTGCTCTGATTACTTGATACGGTCGTGTGATGCATAGGGAAATTCTTTTTAATTTTTTCAACATCGCTCTCCCCACTCTGCTAGAGTTGCTTATTGCGTGGAATTTGCTATGCTTTGAACACTCGGCAGATTTAACTGACCCTGACCGCTTGACTGGATGACACAATACCCAAGTGCTTAAGCACGATTTGTTTGTTTCTGAAAGGGCTACTGTTTACCTATTTCTTTTTGTAATAATTAGGATCCTTCTCTTTATTACCATCGACAACATATTGTATGTTTTTAGCATTATGTTGCTGCTAGTTACGTTATAAAACACAACGAACGTATGAATGACAACTATAAAGAATTGAGGCGATTACTATTAAAATAAGTTATCTCTACTGCGTTATCGTGTACTTGCTGTTGTTTACTTCATTCTTTGCTAAAATTGAAATAGTGAGGGATCCTAGGTCAGCGCATTTAGCCTAATGAAAAGTTTTTTACAGACATGTTATAACCTTGCAATCCAGCCGTATTTTTTAAAGTTAACTTGAGTCATTGAGGTTTCGATATTTTATATAAACTCAAAAAACTCAGGCTAAAACTGCGACGGGACTTTGCAAAGGAGCATTTATTGTCATGACCCGAAATAGTGTTACCTCTAATTTATCTAGATTTGTACGGGTGTTCCACTTGTTTTTGTGTTGTTTTTCTAATCACTACGGTGCCTAACGACCCTATCCATGCATCTGTATAAATACAGACATCCACTGCGTAAACGCATATTCACTTTTTAATATGATTTGTTACGTAAGGGATTAATAATCACCCAAAATAATAAGATTAACATAGTATATGATTATGATATTTCAGTAGAACTTCTGGAAACAGACACTCAAAGATAAAAAACTCGCAGTAGCGAAATCTCAATGATGTAGATAATTTCTGTAAAAAAGTAAGATTAAGAATGTCTCGTAACTTCAGCACATGGAATAACGAAATTCGACCTGCAAAGGAAACACTCAGTTACTCCAAATGAATAAAAAATTGTACTTAGCTTGCTTTTGTGGGAAGTCACGGTGTTCCGATAACGACACATGGCCTTGGTCCTCCTTCTGTTTTTAGCGCGTTGTTTGGATGATTCGAGCCCTTGAAGATCCGATGCTGCAGACGTGTTCGGTTTGTTTAAGTGCCGGAAACGCTCAATAACGATGTTTTCTTGAATAATTTCTAATGAGAGACGAAGCTTGCGTTGCCGTAGGAAAAAGACACGTCGGGTTTGTTTCTTGAAGTTATTCACTACTGAATTTGTTCACTAAACGATGATACTAAGTTGCTTGAAGAATCTCTTGCTTTTGTCGTCATTGAAGAGTTCTTGTGTTTTCTAAAGTCGCTCACTAAACGATGATAATAAGTTGCTTGAAGAATCTCTTGTTTTCGTCGTCGTTGACTTCTGATGCGATACATGTTCATTATTCTGGTTTTTCTTCGGAGAAGTTGTAGAGTTCTTCTGGGACGCTGCCACCACTTTTAGGGCTGTTGCCTTGTATGATAAGGCGCCCTATGAGGTAATGTTAGACTTGCGATAATCTTAAGCTAAGTCGGTTGGTATTGCACTTCCATATTCATTGGAGTGTCTTGGGGTTTGTAGATCACTTACGAAGTCGTATTATCTTCTTTGGTTATGACGACGATGTGTTAAACTCATGATGATTCGCAATGATGTGAGGTTCTAGTAGAAACACGAAGTATAAAAATACTCATATTCTCTTAGATTACATGGTGAAGATCAAGTAGGATTGTACAGGTCTTCTAATGACGATAGCTTGATCGCTTCTGCCAATGATGATGAATAATTCTCATTCTCTCTACATGATAAAGCTTAGGTAAAGAGATACAGGTCTTCTAATGACAATAGCTTAACTCTCTTCTGTTCTGTCTACCATCTCGGTTACAAGTCATAAAGGAGCAGACAGAGCTACATACGAACATACAATCAGATGACTGAACATACGAACATACAATCAGATGAACATAGTTACTAACACGTAGGCCGCTGAGCTATAAGTCGCGGTAGTTGTCTCAAGCAGGGAGCTTGGACTAATGTTTGAAAACAAATGAATGACCACAGATGACGGCATGTCAACTTAGCCTACATACTTTATTGTATACGTCATCTTTAGAGTCTCTAGTCTGATCACATTCCTGCAAGCAATCTGGTTGACCTCTTTAGTTTTAGTCTTTTATATATATGGACTAACATTCCATATTTTTATTATGTAATCATACATATATAGTGTAATGACAATAGAAAACGGCAAAGAAAAGTGAAATACAGCGTGGTTGCTAGACCTTTCGACTTACTGTCCTTTACTGATCAGAAGTTAAGTCGAAAGGCCTAGCTAACCACTCTGTGTTCCACTTTCCCTCTCGTGGAATTTGTCTTTATATTATATATATATATATATATATATATATATATATATATATACATATATATATATATATATATATATATATATATATATATATATATATATATATATATATATATATATACATATATACATACGAACCTGCATATATACATATATATATATATATATATATATATATATTTATATATATATATATATATATATATATATGCAGGTTCGTTTCCCGCTACCGGACATCATAATTTTTTCATATTTCTTGCACTTACTTGGATCTTGAGGTTTGGCTTTGTAGTGACAAGTGTACCTCACCCGCCCCCCCAAAAAAAAAGAATTCTAGAAGTTAAGAGGGCATTGTGGCTATTACAATTACATACATAAGCAAACGACGGTCCTACAGCCATTCCTTTCTTATCCTTCGCTTTGTAAAGGTTAATATTCCTGTTTAATCTTAAATTTAGTTAATTTTAATGTCACCTTGTAAATAATTTTAGTTTTTTAGTTCTTAACAACTAGTTCTTATGAATAACTTTAGTTTTTTTTATGTATTCCTTTTTAACTTAGCAAGTAAACTGTAATCTTATATTTTATAAATGTGAATCATTTTTATATTACAGACTGATGATTAATGTGTCAGGATAGCACGAAACGCTTCTTAATGTACTCTTATTGATCTTCTGAATTTCTGTAACCCTACTGATGTATACATATATGCATACATGTAGAATCTACTGTTCACTTTTTCACAATATACATATGAAATTTTGATAGCCACAATGCCCAACTTCTTGAATTCTATGTTTTTTTTTTTTTTTTTTTGAATTCGCTTGTCACTACAAAGTATGAAGATCCAAGTCAAAGAAATTTGAAGAAGAAATGGTGATGTCCTGTCCTGGAAAACGAACTCAGCTCCGATAATCACAAAAAGGTCACGTTGCCGACCTGACCCCGAGAAGGACTACTGGACCCGAGTTCGTTTCCCAGGACAGGACATCACAATTTCTTCTTCAAATTTCTTAGACTTGGATCTTCAGGCTTTGAGTGACAAGTGCATCCAAAAAAAAAAAAAAAAAAAAAAAAAAAAAAAAAAAAAAAATTAAAAAAAAAAAAAAAAAAAAAAAAAAATTCAAGAATTTAAGAGGGCATTGTGGCCATTACAATTTCATATATATAACATACGTGAGTATGTATACACTGCATCAACGCAACCGCACCAAATTGGTTATTTGCATGCAACCGCTTCTTGCTCCGTCAGTAAACAAAACGAACCCAAATCACATATTATTCTCTTTCCACAGCCCGGAAATTCCTTTTAGTTATTTGACACTGATTCGGCTTCTTTCATCTTGTTGTGGTGTCAATTATCTCACGGCATAAACGAACTGACCTCCTTTGTGTGCGAGGCCGAATCAATCGCATCTTGTAATTCTTTTCCAGTTTGTTATCCGGGAAGATAATTGTTATCAGTGTTAATAGTTAAAAACGGAAAAAAGTCAAAGTATAAATAGTCGTGTGTGATTTATAATTAATTGTTATCAGTGGTCTGGTCTGGCGTTTTGTTAATAGTCCAGGAATAAGTCAAAGTATAGTCGTGTATGTGATTTATAATTCATCATTACGCTGACCATATCGGATACGTTTAGGTGATATTTACATTAATAATGCTTATCATAATGTGATAAAACGTTTATGCCACCAAGAGCTAAACAATTTTATATTATATTTTAAATTAATGAACAGCTAGAGGTATTAAATTGGATTTGACGCAACTGACTATAAAAGAAATCTCCTTCAGAGGACGCGAGACTTGTAGGTATTACGTAATAGAAAAATACGTAATAGAAAATTACGTAATAGAAAATTAAGGAAAAACAGAACCAAATAACGCTGACGCTCCTGGATTATATTTAGAGCCGCAATGAAAGATGAAAACTGGTGTCCCAAAAACTTTTGAAGCTCTGGAAACCAAAACATTTCCATTTTTAGCGGCGCTGTTATTTTTAGCAATCTACCAGGACAGTAGGGCAGAATGGAAGTCAGGAAGGGTAAAAAAAATCAAATAAAGTTCAAAAGCTGTGATATCCTGTCCGTCTGGAAGACTTCCCCTGTTAAAAAGAAAAAAAAAATGATACGGGAGATGGACAGTTATAGACAGGATCCACTAAGATATATATATATAATATATATATATATATATATATATATATATATATATATATATATATATATATATATATATATAGTGGGTCACGGGTATAGTGACAGAGGGCTGCAACATAAGTAACGAATGAAAATTGTACGTCAAATATTAGTCTCAAGAAAATCTCTTATTATTATAATTATCATTATTACTAGCAAACTTACCCATCTATGATGGGTGATAAAATACGGGTGCAGAAGTGAAAAATTTATATGTACTATTGTTGAGCAATATTAAAATAAGGGCGATTACATGAATAGTCTCTCTCTCTCTCTCTCTCTCTCTCTCTCTCTCTCGTAATGTAATTCAAGGGACGATCTGAACGCAGAGAAATTCTTATTCATTGTTGTTTCCCCTCTTTTAATGATATTCTCTCTCTCTCTCTCTCTCTCGTCTCTCTCTCTCTCTCTCTCTTAAAGTAAGTGAAGGGACGATCAATGAACGTAAAGAAGTTCATATTCATTATTGTTTACCCTTTTTTAATGATTCTCTCTCTCTCTCTCTCTCTCTCTCTCTCTCTCTCTCTCTCTCTCTCTCTCTCTCTCAATGTAAGTCAAGTAACGAAGAAGGGCGATGGGATTATCGGATTACTTAGCTCTCAAATCACAAATTATCTCCTCTCTCTCTCTCATCATTTTTCGATAGCAAGATAAAATTATAAAATTGTAGTACTTAATGTCGTTAAATGGCTCTCTCTCTCTCTCTCTCTCTCTCTCTCTCTCTCTCTCTCTTGTTGGTTGGTGACTTTCATTTAACGGAACAAGGATCTTGATTGGTTCGTTTCTTTGTCAATTACTTTGCAGGGTGATACGAATGATAAAGTATCTTTCTTTCATTATGTTACTGCAAAGACGCAACTTGTATGTCAGTGCGTTATGGCTACTGATAAATGCTCTTATGATCCTGTGTCTTCCAAAAAAAAGAGTAGAAAGTAGGAACTTGTCAGTTTCCTTTTTATTATGTCCATTGGCAGGATCGAAATTCCGAAGCAACATTACCCCCGGGCAGTACTTCTTCAACGTTATTTTGTGCACTGGCAAGTACCGATGGATTTAAAGTTATTAAAAAAATCTTGCGGATATTGATGATAATTTTCATCTTCTATTGTGTCCGAGCTGAAATATACGCGACTTTCTCCGGGGAAGTTGTACAGAAATTATGTATGAAAAATTGTAAAGTAACTAAGTCTACGGGAATAACAGCCTCAAATCACGGCCAGAAACAGCTCCGTTTCAGGGAATCCCTTCTCACCCCCACCCCATACAAAGAGGGGAGTAGGTTGGATGAAAACCCCATTACAAACCATCTTAGGGGTCCCCACCATAATCCCTGCTAAGTTTCAATGCCCATCTGACCAGCCGTTTGCCGTGATTGAATGACAGACAGACAGACAGACAGACATTACGGCCATTATAGTATGATTATTATTTTTGTTGTTGTTGTTGTTAAGCAGACCCTCTCTCAAGCATACTTTATTAAAAGAAATGGCTACTTCAGCAGCGTTACACTTGTAGCGATTCTTCTCTGATTTTCGAATAGCGGCTTTTTCAGTACTACTTAAAAAATGCTTAAAGAGAGAGAGAGAGAGAGAGAGAGAGAGAGAGAGAGAGAGAGAGAAACCGTTAATGACTTTGATGACTATGATATCACAGTTTATCCGTAAGAATTGAAATATAAAAATAATATTATAAACACTGATCCTGCCTTTGAAAATGACCTCCATAGGCGCTCAGTACTATAGCTTGTTTGAGTAGTACTGAAAAAGCCGCTATTCGAAAGAGAGAAAAATCTCTACTACAAACGTAACGCAGCTGAAGTAGCCATCACTTTTAATTAAGTATTATTATTATTATTATTATTATTATTATTATTATTATTATTTATTATTAGTTATTAATCAGAAGATGAACCCTATTCATATGGAACAAGCCCACCGCAGGGACTATTGACGTTCAACCCAAACTTCAGAGAATACGGTGCTCATTAAACATAAGGCAACGGGAAACCACCACCTCTACACACAGTCAAACAAGCAAAGCATCGAGTACAATTCCCTTTAATTGAAAGTTGTTCATTATACGCTACAGTACATAGGCTACTGAGGCCTAAGCGGGCGAAGCTCGTGCTGAACTAGTCAAATACTGGAGTATGGGAATAAAATGCAAGTGGGAATTAATTAGAGAAACTGTATACAACGTCCTGCTGTGGCTCACCCAACATATTGCTTTTAGGTGTTGTTCAATGTATGCGATTGTCTATTGCAATTCTAGACTGCATTCTAATGCAAGGTTATAAATAAAAAACAATTAATAAAAGAACAACATTAAATATATAAAAATATAATAAAAAGTAACACGCCTTCCGCTACTTACTTCAAATGAACACTTATTTGGAAGTTTGTATACCCAATGGCCCCTGTGATCTTCTTTCATGTGAATAGGGTTCGTCTTCTGAATAATAATAATAATAATAATAATAATAATAATAATAATAATAATAATAATAATAATAATAGAGACAGGAGAATGACAAATAGAACAGAGGACTGGCACAACAAACCAATGCACGGACAATACATGAGACAGACTAAAGAACTAGCCAGCGATGACACGTGGCAATGACTGCAGAGGGGAGAGCTAAAGAAGGAAAAACTGCAAGGAATGATAACAGCGGCACAAGATAGGCCCTAAAAACCAGATTTATGTTCAAAGAACGATAGGACGGAAATAACATATCTCCCATAATGTAGGAAGTGCAATACGAAAAATGAAACCATAAACCACATAGCAAGCGAATGTGGCCGGCACTTGCACAAGACCAGTACAAAAAAAGAGGCATGATTCAGTGGGCAAAAGCCCTTGCCCACTGGAGCCTGTGCAAGAACATCAGCTACCTTGCAGTAATAAGCAGGTATATGAACACCATCCTGAAGGAGTGATAGAAAACGATCAGGCAAAGATCCTCTGGGACTATGGTATCAGAAACAGATAGGTTGATACGTGCAAATAGACCAGACGTGACGTTGATTGACAAAGTCAAGAAGAAAGTATCACTCATTGATGTCGCAATACCATGGACACCAGAGTTGAAGAGAAAGAGAGAGAAAAAATGGATAAGTATCAAGATCTGAAAATAGAAATAAGAAGGATATGGTATGCCAGTGGAAATCGTACCCATAATCATAGGAGCACTAGGCACGATCCCAAGATCCTTGAAAAGGAATCTAGAAAATCTAGAAAAACTAGAGGCTGAAGTAGCTCCAGGACTCATGCAGAAGAGTGTGATCCTAGAAACGGCGCACATAGTAAGAAAAGTGATGTACTCCTATGGAGGCAGGATGCACCCGGAACCCCACACTATAAATACCACCCAGTCGAATTGGAGGACTGTGATAGAGCAAAAGAAAAAAAAAATAATAATGAAGAAACAAATCCACAGTTATGTAAATGTACATATATTTAAATTTAAAAGTCTAAGGATAGCTTTCGGGAATCTGTACATTTACATACCTGTAGATTTGTTTCCCTACTTTGAAGACTTGTGTTACTATGAGGATTTTTTAAATAATAATAATAATAATAATAATAATAATAATAATAACAATAATAATATTGTGTTTCTCAGGTGCTCTGTCTGATGAGGGCTGCGTTTTCATTGGCTGAATAGAGGATTATGTCCCTGAGTCAAGCCGTCTTGCAGAGGCGGAAGCTCGCACTGCTCTTCGCGTGAGGACGTAGTATTGGGCAGGGGCACCTGATCAGTCCGTTCGATCGGCTCTATGGTGCCGGCGGGCGGCGCACTACCCCATAATAATAATAATAATAATAATAATAATAATAATAATAATAATAATAATAATAATAATTATATTAGCGTCTAAGTGCAATTCATATCCCATTTTTAATAACAAAGATGGTTTAATTTGTAATTCAGTTCAAGTTTTATAAGGAAAGATTTTAACAATATATTCTGTCCTCATTGTCAGTCCCAGTTTTAGAAGGAAATATTATAACAAATTCTGTTTCATTGAATTCATTACACTTCTCGTCATTTGGGAAGTCTATACGAACGCATGATGCATAACAGTCGCAGCGTAATAAGTATAACATATGCCAACGGAATATCAAGAGAAGGTCCAGACTTACGGAATAGTTAGTTACACCTTCCAGGGCTCCATAGGAATGGATGACTAGCCCGCGAGCATTAGTCCAAGAAAATTCAAATAAGTAAGGGAACAACCAGTAGCCACTAAGCAATATTACATTATGGGTCCATTTACCTTTTCCACGCCACATGCATTAACAGGGGGACATAAGATACGAATGGTAGGCCATGGAGAAAATGGGAAGAAAAGACAGAAGGCAAAAAAAGTGTGAAGTGTTACTTCATCGAGAAAGAAAAATTCAGAATTGTTGATCTCCAACGTAAATATGAGATGGGGTGCCTTGTCGGGTGGTATTTGGCTCGAATTCCATAAAACTGGTGGCATATTGTTCATATATCTATGTTTTCCTTATCATACACTGTACTCTGCACCTAGTGAGTGAATAAGCATTTATGTAATGAAGGAAACTGGAATACTGAAATATCATTGCTTAAATGTAATATTCAACATCAAACATGAATATATATATATATATATATATATATATATATATATATATATATATATATATATATATATATATATATTGATATCGTATAACTGAATCACGAAAGTTTGGAACGTGATAAATGCAAAAATAAAAGGTATAAGCCACGAAGGAAAGTGAACTGCAGTAGCTGCAAGATCTTTCGACTCAACGTCCTTTACTTAGCAGACCGAATGAGTCGAAGATCTTGCAGCAACTCCTGTGTTCCACTACTTCGTAGCCTATACCTTTATATATACTATATATATATATATATATATATATATATATATATATATATTTACATATATAGATATATATATATATATATATATATATATATATATATATATATATATATATATATATATATATATATATATATATATATATATATATATATATATATATTACTCAAATATAACCCTCAAATGCAATACCCTAGATAATGTAATCGTAAACACCAATAAATGAACTGAAACCCACTTTGGGGACCAAATGATGTAATCAACGCCAACATAATAATTGTCTCTTAGATAACAAATATATAAACGTGATAAATATAGTTAAGGAGATAATGTATGGGTCCCCATACCTTTAAGGGTTTACGCAGGTTCACGCTGAAAAAAATTTCACACTAGACGGATCCCTGGAGCCTTAGGAATTTAGGATATTCCCGGGAATGTAGATAGACGTAATTGTTAGGGAGGCCGGGAATACTGGTATGTTTACGAAGGTAGATGGAACGATGTGTGGTATGGTATCTTTTTATTTGAATTTAGATTTAAATTAGGCACAGACTGTGTAAAATTAAAATGGATAGAAGTGAAAGTGTCAAAAACAGATAGTATTTTTTTTTTTTTTTTTTTTTTTTTGTTTTTTTTTAGTTATTCTTTAACGCTGCTTCTTGAAGCTATACTCCAACCTTCCTTGGTATCTAATATCTGCATGATGCGGGAATAATAGCCCACAATAAATATTCAAAATAAAGGAATACTTGGAAATAAATCTCTCCAGGAAATAATACCCGCATAACAATAAAAAAAAAAAAATAAAAACAAATTTCCCCCCAAAAATAAAGGAAACATTTCGTGAATAAATCTCTCTAGGGCAAAAAAAAAAAAACACACTAATAAAATATTTAAAATAAAATTAAAATTTTTGGGGAAAAAAAAATCTCAACGAAAAAAGAAAAAGCCACAATAAAATATTCAAAATAAAGGAACACTCGTGAATAAATCTCTCTGGACAAATAAAAGCCACACTAAAATATCTAAAATAACGGAACACTCGGGACTAACTCTATCTAGAAAAATAATAACCAAGCTAAAATATATTATATATATTTAAAACGAAGCGACGCTTGGAGTAAGTCTCCATAGCAACGGCAGCGTATTCGCGTAGTCGCTATAAAAAAATGAAAAATGTCCTTTTGTCTTGAAATCTCTGTTTAGCGGTGGGAATGAAATGAAAATGGGCATTATGGGAGAGGAAAACCCTCCCTAATCTCTCTCTCTCTCTCTCTCTCTCGTCTCTCTCTCTCTCTCTCTCTCTCTCTCTCTCTCTCTCTCCATAAAATGGCAACATAATAAAAATAAGGAAAACAAAGAACAAGATAAAAGTATGGATGCAGAGATACTCATTGATACTACATATGAGGCAATAAAGCAGCATACCTACGAAGAAATAAATTACGATATGACAAACAGAAAAGCAAAATCCCGAAGAGGCTCTACCTAGATCTACACAATGACGGGAAAGAGGAAAAATATACAAGAAAGACAAAAAATCTGCAACCTTTTGAAAAGAGGAATTGCAGATTTGGAGAAGATGTTACTACAAACATCCTAAGATATGTCAAAACTATGAAATATATGGTAAATGTGCATACTTAGATGGATATGGGGATGATTGCAGAGATCTGCATCCAAAAATATGTAAAAACCTAAAAGAAGGAAAAGGATGTAAGTTCGACAAAAAATGCAAATATATGCACCCTGTTTGCCATGAATCATAATCAAATAAATAACCAACCAAGTAATAAAATCCAAAATAAGAAAGAAACAAATAAAGAGAGAAATCAAGAATATCAGGTAAAAGAGAAAAGCAAACCACCAATGAGATATGCAGAGGTGTCAGCAAAAAATTTCAAAGCATCAGCTCCGAAATTCTACTCAAGAGATAATAACTGTATTTATATTATGCAAGAGGATATTGCAGAAACGGAGAAAATTGCAGATTCAGACACAAAATGAATAATTATGATGAAGGAAGATCAAATATTATGGAAAAGTTGGATTTTTTTATGTCAGAATTTCTGGAAATGAAAAAAAGAAAAACAACATACCAGAACAGGAAAGAGACATGGGAAATCCTTATTACTACCAGTATTAAATGAAGGAGGAAAACACGCAAACCATCATAGTGAGGAATGCGCAGGATTTAGTTACGAGTAACTCAAAAAGAAAAATAGAGTACTTAGAAGAAAACTAACCCAAAATGAAAAGAAAATAGATATAATGAATATAGTGAAACTGGTATTCCCAAGAGACTGGGAATGATGATCAAATAAAAGGGTTCCAAACTTATAGATCAGATAGAAAAAAATAGGAATCAAGGGGGGAACCGCAATATATGGGAAAGACAAAAAACAAGGAAGGATATAGAGAAATATAGTAACTCAGAATGTGAACTAATAGCGGTAGAATTTGAATCTGAAAAATTGATGAACATAGTAATATATAGACTCCTAATACTAAAGAGTTTGACTTAATAATTGAAAAATTGGATGATATATGTAGAAATCACAAGGAACTGGACTATTCTCCTATCTGGTGACTTCAACTTTCCTTTCGTAGAATGGAAAGAACGAATGGAGATTGTGGTTGTACTTATACATATAAAAAAGAGAGTAATAGTAGTGCAGAAGATAAGAGGCAATTTGAAAAGCTATTAGATATGCTACTAGAAATACAACACTTCAACAAATAAATCACCTGCCAACAAGAAAGGAAAATACTTTAGACCTAGTATTTGGTGAACGAGATGAATTATGTTAAAGAAATAATAGTTTATAATGCGAGTATTTCAGACCATAATGTCATAGAATTAACAGTTCATTCCAAAGCAAGTGAAAATAGAGATAAGCAAGAAATGAAAAAGTGGGAAGGATATGGAAAATACAACTTCTACAGTAAAAATATAAATGGTCAGAAATTAATGAAGAATTAAACAAAGATTGGGATAACATTTTCGTAAGTGATGACATAAGGGTAAATACGGAGATATTATATAAAAATATTGGAGGAGAAAATAGTGGAAAAATATATACCGAAGAAGAAAAGTAAACATCATTCATGCATACCAAGAGACAGAAGGATCTTGTTCCAGAAAATCAGAAAGTGGAAAAAAGGTCTTGCAAAAGAAAAAAATGCATGGAAAGTTATAGAACTAAAAAGTAAGATAGAAAATGCAGAACAAAAGATTATACAATCAAAAGAAAATGAAAAAACGGGACTTGGAAGAAAAAACCCTATAAATATCAAGCAAAACCCCAAACTATTATACTCATATGCGAAGAAGATGAATAAAGAAGAATAGAAATAGGCCCTCCCTCTGAGAATTGAAGGGAGATTAACGAATGAAAAAAAGGAAATTTGCAACATACTGGCAGAACGATATAAGAGAGAATTCACCCCTAGAATAGATAATGAAGATAAATGATATAGAAGTAAGGGAAGAAAAATAGTGAATATTTAGCTGACATAGAAATTAATGAAGCTGATATTGTGCAGGCAATTAATGAAATTAAATGGAGCTGCTGCAGGGCCGGATGGAGTCCCTGCTATTTTTGTTAAAGAAAGTAGTTCATTCTATCGCAAAGCCACTTGCAATATTATTAAGACAAAGTGTAGATACAGGCAAGATTTATGATGAGCACAAATTAGCATATATCACCCCTACTTTCAAAAGTGGATCAAGACTAGAGGCAAGTAATTATAGGCCTGTGAGTCTAACAATCACATATTATTGAAAGTGTATGAAAGGGTAATGAAGAAAAATATTATGAAACATTTAATAAAAAATAATTGTTTAATATAGGACAACACGGTTTCGTACCCGGAAAAAGTACACAAACCCAACTGTTAGTCCACCGTGAGAACATATTCAAAAATATGAAAAGCGGAAATGAAACAGATGTGGTTTATCTAGACTTTGCAAAAGCTTTTGACAAAGTAGACCATAATATATTAGCAAAGAAAATTAGAAAACACAATATCGTAGATAAAGTAGGAAGATGGTTAAAAGAAGTTTTTACACAACAGAAAGCAGATAGTTATTGCAAACGATGAGAAATCGGATGAAACCAAGGTAATATCCGGTGTGCCACAAGGTACGGTGCTAGCTGCAAATATTGTTTGTTATTATGATTGAAAGACATAGACAGTTAATGTTAAGATTCGGTAGTGAGTAGTTTCGCTGATTGACACAAGAATAAGTAGAGAAATTATGTGATGAAGATAGGACGCTCTACAAAGAGACCTTAACAAAGTATATGATGGGCAGAGGTAAATAGGATGGTATTTAACTCTGATAAATTTGAATCAATAAAAATTATGGAGACAGCAGAAGGAAAGCTATATGCATATAGGGGGGGGACCTAATAATGAGGCAATCACAAATAAGGAAGCAGTTAAAGACCTTGGTGTGATGATGAATAGGAAACATGTTATGCAATGATCAAATAGCAATTCTGTTGGCAAAATGTAAAGCAAAAATGGGAATGTTGTTACGGCACTTCAAAACAAGAAAAGCTGAACACATGATTATGCTTTATAAAACATATGTTCGTAGTCCACTTGAATATTGCAATATGATATGGTACCCACACTATCAAAAGGATATTGCACAAATAGAGAGTGTACAAAGGTCCTTTACAGCTAGAATAGAAGAAGTTAAGGACCTAGACTACTGGGAAAGACTACAATCCTTAAAATTATATAGTCTAGAAAGGAGAAGAGAACGCTACATGATAATTCAGGCATGGAAACAGATAGAAGGAATAACAGAAAATATCATGGACTAAAAATATCAGAAAGAGCAAGCAGAGGTAGATTAATAGTGCCCAAAACTATACAGGAAAAATAAGGAAAGCACAGGACTTAATCCACTACGCACCAGCATCGATAATGCAGCGTCTATTCAATGCGTTGTCCAGCTCATCTGAGGAATATATCAGGAGTGAGCGTATATGTGTTTAAGAATAAGCTCGACAAATATCTAAACTGCATCCCAGACCATCCAAGATTGGAAGATGCAAAAAATATACCGGAAGATGTACTAGCAACTCTGGTAGACATTAGAGGCGCCTCACACTGAGGGACCTGGGGCAACCCGAACGAACTGTAAGGTCTGTAAGGTAAGGTAAGGTCTCTCTCTCTCTCAATAGAGAATGCTCTTCATAAGTTCGATAAATCAGCATTAAGTACTCTTACATTTCGATGGCATAGGTCATAGTTAAGCAGTTATTTCTCTCTCTCTCTCTCTCTCTCTCTCTCTCTCTCTCTCTCTCTCTTTTATGTAGCAATACCACACTACAGAATTCTCTGCAATGCGGCGAGATACGACTTTCTAAGAGGTTAGAAAGCTTTTTTTTCCCTTTATATTACAACGACAATCTAGAAATTGAAAGATGAATGTAGAACATAAATCAATAAACACATCGCCAAGCTGCATAATTCATAGACACGAAACCCTCCATAAAATGGCAACATAATAAAAATAAAACTTAACTCACAATATCACTTTCTTGTGGTTCTCTCTCATTTTCTTTTTGAAGGACATGAGAATTTTTTTTTTAGACAGAAAACTCACATGACAATTTTTGTTTATTTTTTATTTTTTATTTTGTTGAATTTTTTTTTTTTTGCTCAACACAACCACAATGACGACAGACGATGTTTTTATTTTCTTCAATAAAAGTTTAGTGTCCTTTTTTTTTTCTTTTTTTTTCCCGGCGTTTTTAATGTCTTCAAAGGAAGTTCGGTGTCCTTTTTCGGCTATGGTTGTGTTTCGAGACTCCAGTGGAAAAAAAAAATAAAAAAATAAAAATTCTGGCCGTGTCTAAGACTCGAAATGAATAAAAAAAATAAATAAAAAAAAAATCTGGCATGTTCTAAGACACGAGTAAAAAAAGGAAAAAAAAGAGAGAGAGAAAAATGACATTCGCGATTGGAATTAACGCTGCGTTTCTCGTCAAGTTTGTTTTTCTAAAGCTTGCCCTTTTGTACATAAAGTACACAATGTTGCTGATTTTTTATTTTCTTTTTTTCTCTGATTTGCATAAAATTTACCAACACGTCACTTTTAATACGGAGCAACTTTTACTTGTTGGTTTAGCGTCCTCAAAAGCATATTACCAACATCTCCAATAGTAAGAGATCTACCCTGTATTATTCCGAGGTGCGAATTTCTACTACATCAGGCCACAGACCCATTATTTAAGTGGTACAAGTTAAAAAGTTGAGTGTATCTGAGTTTAACCAGACCACTGAGCTGACTAACAGCTCTCTCCTAGGGCTGGCCCGAAGGATTACCTATTTTTACGTGGCTAGGAACCAATTGGTTACCTAGCAACGCGACCTACGGCTTATTGTGGGATCCGAACCACATCGAGAAATGAATTTATATCACCAGAAATACTAAGTGGTACGAGTGGAGAGCACTTTGAACCACTCAAAACAATACAATTATTTGAAGGCGAGAACGGTTAGGAATAAAGCAAGAAAGGAGGAAAAAGATCGTACTGAAATAATAATGAAACTGCTAAAAAATTCGTCTTAAATATGTGAGAACGTACCTTATAACACTGACGGAAGGAAAAAAAAAAAGATTGCATTAAAAATTCAAAGTGCTAAAAAAATTCGGCTTAAATGTGTGAGAACGCACCTTATAACACTGACAATGACAATAATTGCCATCCATTCGAACCTATTTCATTCTTTCTAGTCTGGTCTTTGGACCGTCGACGAGAAATCTGAAATAAAAGTACAAACAAAATTGTCAACATTACTTGCACGAGTCATGATCCAACTAGTTCCTATAAATTGAACCATGATCTCCAAAGCTATATAATTCATTAGTACAAATCTCTAAGCATTAGAGGAAACAAAGAATCACAGAGCTGTCAAAATTCCATCTTAATGTCCTAACACCAATCCTTTTCATTACAGATTTCCCTCTTCCTTTCTCTATCTCCTCACCCGGGCCCCCCCCCCCTCCCCCCCCCACCACTTAAGACCCTTGACTTGGGTTGGGAAGTTCAGTTTGGGGTAAAGGCGGACGATAATAATTTTTTGTTGGTGAATGAGGTCTGTTTACTCAGGATCCTCTCTCCTCTCTCTCTCTCTCTCTCTCTCTCTCTCTCTCTCTCTCAAAAATCACCGAACTAGAAATCTGTCTTTGAAATCACTAAGGCAGTTTCTCTGAAATCACGAAGGTATTTGAAGTCCTCAAATCTCTCTCTCTCTCTCTCTCTCTCTCAGTGAAATAGGACAATAATAAACTGCACAACCATTAATGAACAAAAGGAGTTTAAATGGAACTATTTGTACTTACTGCTATAATTGGTATCAGCTTGAAAATATTATACAGATAGTTTTGATAAAAAAAAAGTACCGCCAATAATAAAGAAACATCTGAAAAAAAATGAAAACAAATAAAAAAATATAAGAAAAAATAAAGTAAATTACGTTCAATAATTGAGAATTATACAGGAAAAATGATATCACACATGGAGAAAAATTCTTTAATGAGTTACAAATCTCTCTCTCTCTCTCTCTCTCTCTCTCTCTCTCTCCTTCTTCTCTCTTTCTTTGCCCTTGGTTTTTGCCTTTCACACTATTCTTAGTCAGGAGATTAGGCTAAGCCTACATCATCTGAAGATGGCTCGCACATTGTCCAAACGGTCTCCAATCAATGAGAATTCTGTGCCAGATGGTCTCCATTGCGAATTCTGTGGCCTAGAGCCTGCCATAAACGTCCACGCATGAAGACCAAAGTAGTTATCCAGTCGGGTTCATTGTGACTGAAGGCATAGGCGAGTCAGTCGTGATAACGATCCTTTGAAGCTAATTTCGCACAGGGAATATCGGTGGAGTACCGAATCTTATCATCATTATGATGCTATGGTTTCGTCTCTTGTGTGGGTCGTCTATAGCGTTCCCGTGTCCGCTTAATGAACACGTCTTAACAGTTCCCGTGTCCACTTAATGAACACGTCTTAACAGTTCCCGTGTCCACTTAATGAACACGTCTTACCAGTTCCTGTGACCACTTAATGAACACGTCTTAACAGACGAAGAGAATGCAGACCGATAGAGAGAGAGAGAGAGAAAGAGAGAAGAGAGAGAAGGTGGGGAGGGTTGGGGGCGGGGGTGGGGGAGGGGGGGGGGGCGGTGTTTGTTCCTCTCTCTCGTGAAAGACTTCTTTA